>NC_056727.1:171377342-171424842 GCF_019279795.1 Protopterus annectens | reverse complement strand
TGCGTGTGTGTGTGTGTGTGTGTGTGTGTGTGTGTGTGTGTGTGTGTGTGTGTGTGTGTGTGTTTGTGTTTGTAATCTAAATTTAATCATCAAGCTGGGGTTTCCTAGTTGAAAGGATCTAGCTCTTAAGGGAAAATTCAACACTTGTGTGTCCAGAGGCTCTTAATAATCCAGCAGCAGTGAAGCTAGCATGGTTTGCTGGTGGTTTTATTAAGTCCCACATGAAAGTTAATATAATGGGAAAAAAAAGGTTGAAGAATGGATTATCCTTTCACTTCTATGATTTTCACAGTGTTTAAGCAGAGGGCTTTCTCTGTATTTGAGTGTGTGTGTGTGTGTGTGTGTGTGTGTGTGTGTGTGTGTGTGTGTGTGTGTGTGTGTGTGTGTGTGTGTATGTGTGTGTGTGTGTGTGCGTGTGTGTGTATATGTGTGTGTGAATGTGTTTTTGTAATTTGACTTTAATCACAATGCTGGAAATTTCTTAGATGAAAGACAAAAGCTCTTAAGGGAAAAATCAACACTTAACTGTTCAGAGGCCCTTGTCAGTCCAGCTGGTAAGTCAAGTAAAGAAGCCAAACCCAAGAAAAGTGTAGACACCATAAGGAGAATGAGAAAATTCAAAAACAGTAAAGCAATAACATGTATAACAAAGAACAGTCAGAGCAGATGTAAAGGCAGCCAGTGTCATCTGACTAAAAGCAAACTGAAGAACGTGTCTGGAAATATCAAGCACTTAGTGTGATTGTGATACATATAGTACGGACCTGTAGTGGAAGAGATACGTAGCCACACTCAGCAATCATATTACTTTCCTAAATAAAACTACAGATGAGAGAATGCAAGCATGTTGTTATACAGAACAGTGATGATAAATCAAACAATATTTATCTACTGGACAAAAAAATTGAAAAATGATAACTGAAAGTCAATTTCAATGTATAACAAAATAAGCTGCTTTTGTAGTGGGCAAGTGCCCCTGCACTCCTCATATGGGGAGCAACCCCCTCCCCCAATTTATATATGCCAACACTGCAGTTGCACAAAAGTGGCGAAAACTGTTAATGATTGCTGAAACTAGCTTTTAGCAATATTTCATTCACAGAGTTGCCCATTGGACAAATTACCATTGAAAACTTCTCACCCTCCCTATTATACATGGCATAAGATACGGTTTATGAACTGGATGATGCCATTTTAAATTCTGATGAGTAGTTTGATTATGTAAAAGAAAAGTTAGGCAAGCATTTTTAGCTAAAAAAATGTAAAATTTTGAAATTTGTAAATTCTGAAATGCATATGTTAGGAATATGAAACCATACATGTACTATACAAGGTTAAGTACACTGCACACGGAATCTGAAATTGAATATGTTTTCTTTTATTTTTAATATCTTTATTGAATTATCACTTAAAACACAGGCAAGCATTCATTAATAGAAAAGAAAACAAACCACGTTAACATGTTCATAGTTACAAACATTATACACCACATACCTTCTTTTATACAATTATCATCAATCCAACATTCCCTAAATTGTTCAGTTCCTGCCTTTTCTTAACCCTCACTCCTCCTCCTCTAAAACATTATCCTGCATGTACTGTTCTCACAGTTTCCATTTTTCTATGTAGTTTGCTCCTAACCTTTTTTAAAGACCCTACTTCCACATCATTTATATCTACTGCAATATTCACTACTTCAAGTATAGTTGATTTAGACTTTGATTTCCATCTTCTAGTAATTGCTTTTTTGGCCGCCTCCAGAATTAAAGTTAAAGTCTTAGTATGCCTAGACAATTCAGATCCTGTAGCCCAGTTAAAAAAATGATTTCCTTAGTTATACCGATTTACTCACCCAACATGTCTTACAGAATACTCTGTCAGGAATGTTTAAAGTCTGATAACTCATTGCACTCCCAAAACACGTTCCCAATTACCTCTTTTTTCCTATCATACCTCCAACATCTAACATCCACCTGAGGAAAAATTCTTTGTAGTCTGCTTGGGGTATATAAATACATATGTGTTGTCCATTACCTTACTTGGATAAAAGGAAGTTTCTTTGCTCACCAGTGGGAGTGGGGAGCCTTGAGCAGCCTACCTATCCTTGGGGGAAGTGACCTCAGCACAAGAAGCTGTTAGTAATTGGTTGTTTGGGACCATTCCTAGCTCTTTTGTAGTTCACTGCTTAAAATCCGCCTCTGGGCGTTTTTTTCTGGCTGTACTGCTCAGACAAGCTCCACGTGGGTTTACAGAGTGGTCCTAGCAGCAAGGAACTCGAAAAAGCGACTACCTTCTGGATTTAAGTATCTTTGCTTTTTTTTCACTGAAAAGAGCTTCTGCTGCTTACTTTAAACTAGCCTGAACTGTTTTTTTACTGATTACTGCATTTATTTTAAAAATTGCACTTAAAGTTACATTTAGTCGAATTTAGTCGAAAGTTTGCTTGTTTGTTTGTTTAATTGAACTGTGGAGGCTGCCCACTAAAGTGTGCTAGCCTGTGTAACTAATTTATCACTGTCTCTGCATTTTCTGTGTATTTCTGCAAAAAAACAAAAAAATAATCCTTGTTTTCCCGCCTTTCTCGACTAGTTTAGACCAGTATACAGGCATTGCTGTATTCTGGGCTGTGGTGTAGTTCCTGTGTTGTCCATTACCTTACTTGGATAAAAGGAAGTTTCTTTGCTCACCAGTGGGAGTGGGGAGCCTTGAGCAGCCTACCTATCCTTGGGGGAAGTGACCTCAGCACAAGAAGCTGTTAGTAATTGGTTGTTTGGGACCATTCCTAGCTCTTTTGTAGTTCACTGCTTAAAATCCGCATCTGGGCGTTTTTTTCTGGCTATACTGCTCAGACAAGCTCCACGTGGGTTTACAGAGTGGTCCTAGCAGCAAGGAACTCGAAAAAGCGACTACCTTCTGGATTTAAGTATCTTTGCTTTTTTTTCACTGAAAATAGCTTCTGCTGCTTACTTTAAACTAGCCTGAACTGTTTTTTTACTGATTACTGCATTTATTTTAAAATTGCACTTAAAGTTACATTTAGTCGAATTTAGTCGAAAGTTTGCTTGTTTGTTTGTTTAATTGAACTGTGGAGGCTGCCCACTAAAGTGTGCTAGCCTGTGTAACTAATTTATCACTGTCTCTGCATTTTCTGTGTATTTCTGCAAAAAAAAAAACAAAAAATAATCCTTGTTTTCCACCTTTCTCGACTAGTTTAGACCAGTATACAGGCATTGCTGTATTCTGGGCTGTGGTGTAGTTCCTGTGTTGTCCATTACCTTACTTGGATAAAAGGAAGTTTCTTTGTTCACCAGTGGGAGTGGGGAGCCTTGAGCAGCCTACCTATCCTTGGGGGAAGTGACCTCAGCACAAGAAGCTGTTAGTAATTGGTTGTTTGGGACCATTCCTAGCTCTTTTGTAGTTCACTGCTTAAAATCCGCCTTTGCACGCTTTTTGCGATGCATTAGCGCCGGTTAAACAAGGTTAAACTTGATTAAACAAGGTTAAACTTTTTCTGGCTCCGCCAAGTCTGCTCTTCAATTTTTCCCTTAGAACTGTTCTACTTGCAATCTAAACAGCCTATACTCTATCTGAAAAGCTCAGCACTTGCTCCTAAAGCATTTTGTATACAGGCAAAGCACTCTTAAACAAACGAAAAGTACTTCATTCACCTAAATTCTGTTGAGTACCCATTTCCCTATAGGTCCTTTCTGACTCAGTTACACAGCAATCTTTTTCACTATTTCTAGCATGTCGAAGGGTCAGTTGCTGGCGTCCTCTCCTGTTCAGCTGGTGAATCTGGGAATCTTGAGGCAATGTTTCAATTGCCTCATGTACACAGACAACCCTCTCCTCCTCCCAGCAAATACAAATATATGCGAGAGATGCAACTATATAGCCAAACTGGAGGCTGAGCTCTCTCAATTCAGTACTGGCAAGACCAGTCAGGAGGAGAAGGTAACCACGCACACCACAAACCCAGTCTCACATAGAACTATCACAACTGCAAACCAAACACATAAACACACAAAAACATACTCGAGGCTGATTAAAATCTACCAAAACAACAGAGGCCTCCAAAGCAGACACCCAAGCAACCACCACCTCAAGACATAGCAAATGCAACACATAGTTCACAAAGTCAGTGTGCTAAACAGTCACAGCCCTTAAGGCCAAACAACATGCCAGACACACTTGTAATAGGTGACTCTATAGTCAGGCACACTGACGTCCCGCTCACCAGACTGAACAAGGAGAGGGTCACAGTAAGCTGCCTGTCGGGAGCTAGAATCCGCCACATAACACAAGCACTCAAGTCACTCCACAGCAAGTACAAATATGACTCAGTCATTGTACATGCAGGTGTGAACGACCTGAGATGTACCTCCCTGGACTACATGAAAAGAGACATAGAGGAGCTCTCTGAATATGTAGCGCAGGCCGGTATGACCCTGACCCTGAGCAGCATCTTACCCTCACCAAGAATGATGCCACAGTACAAAGACAAAATGATCAGTTTTAACAATTGGCTTAATTACTGGTGTCATTCTAAGGGGATCCAGTGTCTGTCTGCTTGGGATGACATGCTTGACAAGCCACGCTGCTTCGCAAGGGATGGTTTGCACCTGTCACCCCTGGGCTTCCAGATATTGGCCAAGGCTCTTGCCACCCCCATAGTGCCTTTTTTAGGCAAGGCTCAAATGACAAACCTACCTCCCTAGAAAACACAAGTGGAAAAAACTAAGGGTAATGCTGCTCAATGCCAGAAGTCTAAACCTCAAGATGCACGCCCTCGAAGCCCTCCTCAGTATGGAGAACATCGATGTCTGTGCAGTGACTGAAACCTGGTTCAAGGCTCCTGAGAGCACCCCAGCACTATCAGGTTTTACCTCATATCATGCTTTCCAGCCCCAAAACTTGGACAGAACCACAAAAGGAGGGAGTATCCATTTTCATCAAAGATACCCACACCTCCAGGTTAGTGGCAACGCCTAAGCATCGGAGACTATCCAGGTGCAACTAACCATAGGCAAAACTGCCTTACAGTTTGTAGCATGCTACAGACCACCCTCTCAAACTCAGGAACCCCACACAGCCTTCCTGAAGACACTGGAGAGTATGAATGTCTCTCCAAATACCATCATTTTGGGAGACTTCAACTACCCAAACATAGACTGGGAACATTACTCAAGCCCCAACACCCTAGCCCAAAGGTTCTTAGAATTCATAAACTCAAATGCAATGGAACAACTAGTCACCATTCCCACAAGAGGAGACAATATACTAGACCTGATCATCACAAACATGGGGACAAAATGCTCCACACCGAAGTACATCCCTCTTTGGTAAGATCAGACCATAAATTAATCTCACTGGAAATCCACATCCGCCCCACCCCTGCACAAAAGACCACAGTGAAGAACTTCTCAAAAGCAAACTTCACACTTCTTAAGACTGAAGTGGTATCTTTCAAGGCCCCTGGGCCAGTGGAAACCACAACCCACACTGCTGAATCCTTTGCAAATGCCTTCTATGGGCACCTTCAAGAATGCATGGATCATGCAATCCCAAATAAAACCAAGACCCATTCCCCAAAGGCAGGCGACCGGTCTGGTGGACCCCAGCCATAAACAAACTTTACAACAGAAGGAGGAAGCTACTACATGACAGAGCAAAATCCCTAAAAGGAAAGGCATCTCTGATCAGTACTAGCAAAAAACTACGATCACTCATAAAATCATCCAAGGCCAACTTTGAGAGAAAAATCGCAAATGACACAAAAGACAATCACAAGGCCTTCTTTAGCTATGTTAGAAACCTGGGTGGAAACTCCCAGATATGCTCAGAGTTAGTCCAAAATGACACAAAATACACTGAACCCACTGACATTGCCAACATTCTGGCAGACAGGTTCAGTGCAAATTTCTCCTCCCCCTCCCCACCAAAAGGAGAAATAACTATCCCAGCAGAGTGTAGCCTCCCTAACATCTTAGATGCCCAGGTGAGAGCCGCCCTCTCTAAAGCTAAAAACAAAGCATCAATGGGACCAGATGGTGTCCCGGGCTGTGTGCTACATGAACTCCAAGAGGAACTAAACCCACACATAAGGCTGCTGTTTAATCTTAGCCTTACCACAGGATACGTACCCAAAGAGTGGCGTATGGCAACAGTGGTTCCACTTCACAAAGGCGGTGCTTCTACGGACCCTGGAAATTACCGCCCCATAAGCTTGATGAGCCTGATCTGCAAAGCTATGGAGAGGATCATTATGGAACTCATAAACAAAGACATTGGGGACCTACAGACATTGGATCCTACCCAATTTGGCTTTGTCAAGGGCAGATCCTGCCTTTTGAACTTGGTCGACTTTTTTGAAACAGTCACTAAGGCCATTGATGAGGGTAAGGCAGTTCACACAGCCTACCTTGACCTTGCAAAAGCCTTTGACACAATACCCCACTTGGGCATCATAGACAAACTCACCAGCTTAAATGTAAACCCATATGTCACAAGATGGGTTGCAAACTGGCTCAAGGACAGAACCCACAGGGTCAGAGTTGCTGGAGCTATGTCAGACTCTAAGCCAGTCACAAGCGGTGTCCCACAGGGCTCAGTCCTGGGACCCCTCTTGTTCAGCATTTATTTTTCTGAGGTACAGGCAAACATAGGAGGATTGTGGCTGACAAAGTTTGCAGATGACTGCAAACTGGGCGCCATAATTGATACTCCAGCGGACACAAACATCCTTCAGAGAGGCCTCATAGAAATGGATAATTGGTGCCAGAGCCATGGCCTTAAGCTAAACGCCAAAAAATGTATAGTCATACCCTTTGGGAAAAACAAGGTACTGACAAATTACCACATAGGCGGTAATCCATTAAGTATGGAAGAGGTAATCAGGGACCTAGGGACCCAGGTTGACAGTAACCTCTCATTTGACACTCACATTGCCAAAGTGGTTAGGAAGACCTTCTATATTGCCCACCTTATCATGAAGGGTTTCACATCTAGATCAAGAGAGGTCATTGTGCCCCTGTACTCTTCTCTTATCAGGCCAATGATTGAGTACAATGCCCCATTTAGGATGTATCTCACCCGACACCTGCAGCAGTTGGAAAGACCCCAAAAGTTCCTCACCAAGAGGATAAAGGGTCTTAAACATATGTCATATGCTGCCTGACTGAAAAAACTCCAGCTCTATTCAGTCGCATACCGCCTACTCAGAGGTGATCTGTGCCTGATGTACAAGGCCATGTCCAATCCTGAATTAATGGACATGCTCCACCTCAGAAAATCCAAATCCATCAGAGCCACGAGAACAAGTGACTTAAACCTCAACACAGAAATAAATAGACCGTGCTGGAGGGACAGATTCATAACCCAGAGGCTCCCTACACTCTGGAACAGAATCCCAGTCCATGTTAGGCAGAGCCCCTCACTGACTCTATTCAAGAGAAATCTCGACGAGTGGATGGGAGATCGTAGGTTTACCCCGGGGGTCATCTCTGTGTCACTACTAGACAGAGGCATAGTAAACTAAACCCTAAAAGGGCATAGTATTCTCATCCTAAGGGGTGGTGTAAGCCACATACACTCTGGCTAGGCTTATAAATGCCCTAGGGCAGATAGCCTAGTACGAACCTATGAACCTATGAACCTATATGCAAATACTTCCAATTAAAAATCCTAAAACTTCTAAATTTTGTTGTATATTTGGGAGTCATTCATATTTCCTCCGTGAATTGCTTATTCAGTCTCATTTTACAATTTTCTCTAACCTCCTCTGACTGATTCTTACAGTTCATAGGTTCATAGGTTGGTACTAGGCTATCAGCCCTAAGGCCTATACAAGCCTAGCCATAACAATTCCCTGGCTATTTTTTCCCATACTATTTACTTCCCTGGACCCCTGTCTAGCAGGGCGACTGACGTGATCCCCGGGGTGAATTTCCTTTCTCCCATCCAATCGTCAAGGTTCCTTTTGAAGAGGGCCAAGGAGGCACTCTACTTGACATGTATGGGCAATCTATTCCAGAGCCTGGGGAGTCTCTGGGTCAGGAACCTATCCATCCAGCATGTTTTGTTTATTGTGATGACAAGGTTTAGATCCCTGGAGCGTGTGGCTCTGAGGGATTGAGATTTCTTTAAGTGTAACATGTCCAACAGCTCTGGGTTTGACATGGCCTTGTATGTTAAGCAGAGATCGCCTCTGAGTAGACGATATGCGACAGAGTATAGCTGGAGTTTTTTAAGGTGGTCAGCATAGGGCATCTGCTTTAGGCCTGTGATTCTTTTAGTGAGGTATTTCTGCGGCCTTTCTAGTTGTTGCAGATGTCTTGAGAGGTACATACCAAATGGGGCATTGTATTCTATAATGGGTCTAATGAGGGATGAGTACAGCGGGACAATGACCTCCTTTTTTCTGGATGAAAAGCCCTTAGTGATGAGGTGTGCCACATAGAAGGATTTCCTGACTGTTTGGCAATGTGGTTATCGAAGGTCCACCTGTGTCCCTAAGTCTCTTATCACACTTTCGGTGTTTAGTGTACTGCCACCTATATGGTAATTCACGGATACATGTTTTTTTCCAAAGGGGATAACTATACATTTCTTGGCATTAAGCTTGAGCCCATGGCTCTGGCACCAAGCATCTGTTTCTGTAAGGCCCTTTTGTAGAGTATCCACATCATTTGTGGATTCAATAATGGCTCCCAGTTTGCAGTCATCTGCAAACTTTGTTAGCCAGAGTCCCTTAGTGTTGGCCTGTACTTCAGAGAAGTAGATGTCAAACAAGAGTGGTCCCAGGAGTGAACCCTGAGGTACTCCACTTGTCACTTGTCTGGAGCTGGATTTGGAGTCGGCTATTTTTACAGTGTGGATTCTATCAGTAAGCCAGTTAGCAACCCATTGGGTGACGTAGGGATTAATGCCCAGCTTAGTAAGTTTATCTATGATTCCAGAGTGGGGGATGGTGTCAAAGGCCTTGGCAAGGTCTAGATAGGCTGTGTGGACCACCTTACCCTTGTCCATGGCTCTGGAGACTGATTCAAAGAAGTCAATCAGGTTCAGGAGACAAGATCGGCCCTTCATGAACCCAAACTGGGTGGGGTCCAGTGTTTGAAGGTTGCCAATGTCTTTGTTTATAAGTTCCATGATAATACGCTCCATGGCCTTGCAGATAAGGCTTGTCAGACTGATGTGACGGTAGTTTCTGGGATTCAAGGAGGATCCGCCCTTGTGGAGTGGGATAACTGCAGCTCTGCGCCACTCAGTGTGCACGAAACCTGAGTTGAGGCTATGATTAAACATGACACTTAGGTGAGGTGCCAGTTCATATTGTAGTTCATGTAGTACACAGCCTGGGATGTCATCTGGTCCCATGGATGCTGTATTCTTAGCTTTGGGGAGTGCATTTTTTACCTGTGTGGCCGTTATTACTGGAATTTGGCAATCTTCCGGTATTGAGATGGGCCATTTAGGGGGTGAGAGGGGGTGAAGTTGGCACTGAATCGATCTGCCAGGATATTGGCGATATCCTTGGGATCAGTATATTTAATGTCATTCTGTTGTAGCTCAGAGCAGATCTGAGCATTGCCATTTAGATTCTTGACATAGTTATAGAATGCCTTGTGGTTGTCTTTGGAATCTTTGGCAATTTTATTTTCGTAACTAGCTTTGGAGGATTTTATGAGGGATCTCAGCTTCTTACTGAGGCTGGTAAGGGAGTTTTTTGCATCCTGGGATTTTCCTCTTTTCTGCACCAGTTTCTTCCTTTTGTTGTAAAGTTTGTTTATGGCAGGGGACCACCAGATTGGCTTCTTTTTTTGGATGAGAGCATCTTGGTTCTATTTGGGATGACACGATTCATGCATGAGTGGATGTGCTCGTACAGTGCCTTAGTGTAGGATTCAGCAGTTGAACTTTCAGTTCCCGTCTGCATGGGTGTCATGAAGTTTGTCACTTCTGACTTGAGTAGCATGAAGTTGGCTTTGGAGAAGTTTTTTATGGAGGTTTCCTTACTGGGGGGTGGGGGTGGGATGTAGATGTTAAGGGTGATTAGCTTATTATCGTGCAATATTTTATATGCCCTGCTAATTATCCCTTTTTTAATAGCAGCTACTGTTCTAGATTCAACTAAAATCGCTATCAGACAAAGTCTTTCACTTAGGATTCCTCTATCCCTTTCTCTTTGCAAATACTCTGATATCAGTCCTTGATAGGGAAGACAGTCTGTAGCCTGCAGTCCAAATGTTTTCCTGGCCTCTTCCCATTCTATTCCCTTCCCCTCTCTGGTTATTTGCTCCTAATATCTTGGTTCCTTTGCCAGTTTTCTCCAGTAAATTCCAGCCCCTTGCTTATTCTATGTGCCCTTAATTGCAGTCATCCCTTTTGGAGGCATCTCCTTTCTCCATTCTCATGTTGGCTTAGTTCTTCGAATACTTTCTGCTACTTTATGGATATAATATTCTGTATGGCTGATGATATTCTCCTTATGGATCTGCATCCAATATCCCGTTCTCTCTTAATTTCTTGAGTTTCCCCTTCATTATTATCATTTTCCACTTTGAATTATAGCTTTTTGCTTGCGTTATATATATGAGCTTTAACTGCTTATCTCTAAAATATTCATCAAATCAGGAAACTACCTTGTTCTTCTATTGGATGGATCAACTTATCCCAACTGACCCTTGCCCTCTTCCCCTCCCAGATAAAATCCTTCAACTCTTTATTAATTACTGTCCGCAACGCCTCTGGTAGATAAGAATAATGCCTGACCTGTATATAAAACTAAAGGGACTAAAAACATTTTTAGTGCTTGTATTTTGCTATGACCATAAACAAGAGCTTCCACTTTCTCAGTTTTTATATTATATTTTATTTAGTCACTTCCCATGTATCCTTAGCTGCCATAACAGAATCTGTGTTAACCTACATTCCTATTTTTATCATGTCTACATAAATATGAACCAATTCATTTGTAGGTAGATAGTTTACAGCTATAGCCTTCATTTTGTCTGCAGTGATTTTACAGCTAAAAAAGCTTGAAACTGTCTCAGAATGTTCCACAACACTGATTTGTACTTTTCTGGTTTGACCAGGTACAAAATGATATCATCTGCAAGTAAAGCCAACATTTATTGATTGACATACTAATTATATCCTTGAATTTCTGCATCCCTTATTTACTTTGCCAGTGGCTCTACATATAATGCAAATAAAGAAAAGAGGACACCCCTGCCTATTTCCTCTGTTCAGACACATCTTATCAGAGAGGAATTCTGCCATTTTAATTTTTACCTCTGATCCCTCATATATCCTCCTAATTAATTTTATTATTTTATCAGGGAATGCAAATGCTTCCATTGCCCTACTTATAAGATCCTACCTTACCATAGCTCTCAACCTCTTATCACAAAAAATCTGGACAAAGCCAAAAATAATGGAGGTACAAAGACCCCCAAATAAGGACAAATTTTAAATATTGCTCTTATAAATTAGAAAATTGCTAGAATAAAATGTTTTGTGTTACTATGCATTTTCTGAAGGATATGAGGTCTGAAACTCAAACGGCTGTCATTATTTAGTGAATTTAAGTCCTTACTATTTGCTACAAAAATTCAGAAAAATCACGGATAGTATGAGGAACAAATCAAAAATATGAGGCAAAAATATGGACATACTATGAATATCGGTACAGTTGAGAAGTATGCACCTTACTCTGTTAAATACTTTCTCTGCTTCAAGACCCAGCATCAAAATTAGTATTTTATTACATGTTGCTTCTCTCTGGATCATGATTGTTCAATTAATGTTGTCAAATGTTTGCCTCCCCACCACAAAACCACACTGATCCATATCTATCAATGTTGGCAACACCCTTGCCATTCTTTTAGTTGTTATAGACATAAACACTTTAGAATGATGTTTTAAAATTGAAATGGGTCTTTATGAATCTAGGTCTAATGTGTCTTTACTGGCTTTAGTTATTATATCCACCACAGCTTTCTTCCAGGATATCAAGGCTTCTCCTCCTTTTAAAATACAAACAAAACCTTCTAGATCGTACTCACTTTCTTCCCTACTAGCTGCCAAACTTCCACAGGAATATCATCTAATCAAAAGTATTAGTAAAAATAATGAATACTGAAGTGAAAATAATTCAAGAGGTTAATAAATGGTACTTAAAAAGCTAATCCTACAGACAAAACTGTTGAGAAAATGCTAGAACATACAGATATAAATTGGGGGTATTCCTCTTCATGAAAGAGTGTTCTAAGGTGGAAGTAAAAGTACAAGGCAGAGTGACAAAATCAGTTTTAAATGTATTAGAACTGGTCCAGTCTTACGAACTATCCTGTAATCAAGTCATTAGTAGAGTGATAAAGACGCTGAACAATAGAGGTGCTTAGCCAAACAAAAGCCTTGACAACCCATTAAATAAAACAAAGCTGGCTTTTAAGAATGTATATGGAAATTAAAGAATTATCAGTTCCAGTTAAGCATTGACTCTAATGTAACAACTATAGCTCAGCCAAACAGAATAATGATTTCCATCTTTGAAAGAAAGTTGTGGAAGAGCTAAAAAAAAAAAAACTCTTGAAATTTGGCATAATAGAAAATATATCACACCCAGCACACATTTCACAAAATCTAATAATGATGAAATATAAAGATAGACATTGATATAAGGGCACCCATTAAAGCAATATAAAGAGAGAGAGAGAGAGAGAGAGAAACACATCACTCTTATAGTAAATTATATAATCAGCAACCTAAGAGAAGCAAAAATGTTTAGTAAAATGGATTTAAGATCAGCTTGCCATCAACTTGAGCCACATTCAGAAATCAGTGCAATTCCCACAGTTTTATCACATACAGTAATCATAAGATATAAGAAACTGAATTGTGTTCTGAGCTGTGCATCAAAGATATTTCAACATGTAAGACAAAGGGTGGTAAAGTCTCTATTAAGGACAGGCACACCTCCAGGCTGGTTTGTCAACATGACACACTCAAACTACTCCAGGTGCAACTGACAGTTGGCAAGACATCCATCCAAGTTATAGCAGCTATAGACCCCCCTCCATGACTCAGGACACCCACGCCTCCTACTTGGACCTACCTGACTCCATAAAGATACCCCCTAACACCCTGATCCTTGGTGACTTCAACTACCCCACCATAGACTGGGTGAACTATTCCTGCATTAATCCACTCACCCAATGATTCCTTGACTTCATCAGTTCTAATGCACTAGACCAGCTCATCTCATCCTCCACAAGGGGAGATAACATTCTGGACTATTCTCACCAACATGGGTAACCGCTGCACCACTTCCATAGATGATTTTCCCTGGTGATATCAGATCATTGGTCTGTCTCATTCAAAGTTTCTTTCCCACCCCACCCCCCAGCTCTAACCAGGCTAAAAAAACTTCTCAAAAGCTAACTACAACCTCCTAAGGGAGGGTATCAGTAGCTTCACACCATCACCCCCTCAGAGGATGCATCCAACTATGCTGAACAGTACGCCAGTGCAGTATACAAGTACCTGTAAAACTGCATGAACTCAACCATACCCAAAAGAACTAAAACCTGCTCCTCAAGGAAACACAACCCTGTCTGGTGGACATCCTCTATCAACAGGTTTTACAAGAAAAGGAAGAAACTGTTGTCCAAGGGTAAAAAGAAACAAATTCCATACTGGAAAAACTCCCTCCTTAGCCTCAACAAGCAAATTAGATGACTAGTGATAACATCCAAAGCCAATTATGAATCAAAACTAGCCTCCAGAACAAAGGGAAACCACAAAGCCTTCTTCAGTTATGTCAGAAACCTCCATGGCAAAGCGCAGGTTTGTTCCAAATTAGTACTTAAGGGTATCACTTACACTGATCCTGTTGACTTAGCCAACTTGCTAGCAGATAGGTACAGCGTGAAGTTCACCCCTCTGTCCCTCCCAGAAGCCCATTCAACATCCCAAGTACTTGTCCTGCACCTCACATCTCCATAGATCAAGTGTTAAAGGCCCTATCCAAGGCAAAAAACACAGCTTCCATGAGATCCAATAGTATCACAGGCTGTATGCTGCACCATCTCCAGCAAGGACTAGCTTCGTCCTTGAGCACAGTATTCAACCACAGCCTAAGTACAGGCTTCATTCCAGCAGAGTGGAGAATTGCCAAGTTGTGCTAGCTTTTTGATGATGCCTGAGTGGGGGATTATGTCAAAGGCCTTGGCCAAGTCAAGGTAAGCTGTGTATACTGACTTTCCCTCATCCAAGTCCTTGGTGACAGTCTCATAGAAGTCAACCAGGTTCAACAGGCAAGATCTGCCCCTGAAGAATCCAAACTGGGTGGGGTCAAGTGCTTGGAGATTGCCTATGTCCTTGTTTATGAGATCCATAATAATACACTCCATGATTTTTGCAGATCAGCCTTGTTGAGCTAATGGGGCAATAGTTTTGAGGGTAAGTAGTGGCACCACCTTTCAAAATAAATGGCTACTGAGTTCAGATTTATAGCCAGAGGCTGCTACAATGGGCCTTAATATTAGGCTAACAGAATCTTTGTATACTTTTGATACCAAATGTAAGAGAAATGTAAAGCTTTTCCACTTTTTAAATACCTTAACGTTTCACTTGTAATAACCCCATCTAAAATATTTTATTTAAACAACTATCAATTTCGGTAAGCTTTTTCAATTTGTCATTTTGAAACTGTCTTATAAAATCAGTTGTCTCATAACATTTGTTTTATATTTTATATATGTCACTGTTCATCAAAACAACTGAACCCCCTGTCATCATAGTTATGCACTTGTCTTTCTGTAAATCTGACAAAATATTTCTCTGTTCACTAATGAAATTATAATACTTATGTTGTTCTTTTCAAAAACATTGTTTTGTGTCTTTTGCACATAATTTTCTGAGGTTGTAATAACTGCTTGTAAGGATAGAGAACTTATGTTGTTGCATTTTGTCATTCATTTATAATACCCTGGACTTCTGACAGTGGTTTCCTTCTTTTTGGACATAATGGTTGATGATCCTATACTTATCTATACTTACTGCTGCTGTTTTTGCCACTCCGTCTTGGTCCTGATTGGGCAAAGTGAGTTTGTGTTCTGTCATAAGATGATCTTTGCACTTACTGAAACAACTGTACTTCTTGTTGGCTGATGTTTTTACACACATTGTTTTCTGATTATTTCCTGTTTGGAAATATACATTTGTCTGTATTTATCTTGGGGATCTTCTAGGTATGGCATAGGAAGCAGAATGTTGTTCAACTACTTGAATTTGCTCTAATTAGCTTGTCATTTCATTTATTATAGTACATGTGGCTGGAGATCTCCTTTTTAATTTAATTAGATTGGATGTTCTCCCTATAAGAGTACCTGATTTAAGCAGCTCTCAGAGATACATGAAATAATGCAAACATGGGACAATCCATTATGACCAATGTCAAATGGGATGCTGAAGAAGTTTATTGCCAAAATAAGGTAAACAATAAGAACTACAAATGTGAAAAATATTCTTTTGATGTAGCAGATGAACAGATGTCCCACATAACTGTGAGCCACATTTTGTACAATATATCAAGAACAGTAATGGAATAAGACACTGTTCATTTATTTTTTAGCCCCTATTCTGATGATTTTGTTGACTGTTCCTGTAATCCAATAAAAGGCAATTTGCTTGATAATGGTCATCCAGTGAGAGTCCATTGTGACTACGGTAGAGCACTATGCAGAGATCATGATGGACTACTAAAAAATGCATGCTTAAAGGTCTATCCCAGGGATTCATTAGAATTGTGTACACATTCTGCAGAAGGTCACACTATGAATACTGTTAGTGTGAAAAGCAATTTTGTTAATCAAATATGCAACAAGCCAAGGCACATAGCATAACAAGGACCATCATCTCAAGCCCACAGTGCAGGCTCATGGCTATGCTGTGGTAAGAAAGTGCACAACCATATATGTGTTCATGATGTTAATAAACAAAAGAGTATGCATAACAAACCAGAGAGTCAGAACCAATTGTGTGCACTCAACAGCACCATATAAGTAAATGAGGAATACATGAGCAAGAGAAAGCCTAGCAACAAATGGACAATAAAGAATAATACTGGTGTACAGTTCAGAGACTTAAATCATGGAAATGTGTAAGATGTGATTCACATTAGCAAACAGTCATTAAATGTTCATCATTAAAAACACTTGTAGGACAGTATGGACATTTAAGACTTTATGAATTATTAGTGGGCACATCTCTCAAACTCCCAATGCAAGAATACTGGGCAAGCACAAGTATAATTGCATGGAAAATGTGCACACATAGGGAAAACTTGTACATGGTGCTCCTATATGATGTGAAAGTGGATACAATAATAGTTGTGGCAGTAGCATGCATGTTGTGAAGGATATGAGATGATATAATAAAACACTCATTAGTGACTGCAACCCTTAAGAGTAAGCCAGACAAAAATAAAAGTCAGAAGGAACAGCATATAACTTATTATGAAGCATAAACTGGACAAGCTGTGAAAATCATAACAGGTGAGATGTATATACACGAGATGTGGGACATGTCATTAAACCTGTACTGTGATGGGAAATTATTCTCATGGAGGAAACTCATCAGCAAGTCATATGTGAATGCTTATGCCCATGGTTAAAGTGAGTACAACAACCCCTATCATATCCAAGGAAAATTTTACAAAACACATCTGTGCAGTAAGTGCTATTTAGCAACAACTGAGTCATACACTGCTTAAATGTATATATCATATTGAATTGGAAAGCCTGCCAACTTAAGTCCCCATTTGCATGACATGTACTAACTAATGCTACTACAGTTATGAAAAAAAAACACATTTGAAGGAGGTGTGACAGCATTATTGGAAACTGACAAGGAAACTGAGCATTGTGTAACTGACAACAGTAATTGCTGGATCATAACACTCACCATACCTCATAGACAGTAGGAACATCAAAGCAGGTTTACACTTACAGTGAACTGAGAAAGCTGCGATAGTTGACATAATACATTTTTTTCACAGGCCTATATTGCTGTTGTTGTCCTCTATGCATAGACTGTAACTTCTATAATGTGACAGTTAACAGAAATGTGGTGAAAGGCAAATAATCAGTCATTTTTGCCACAGAATGAGACATGAGAAGTAATATTATAGCAATAAATCATGGTTGGGTGTGGGTAATTCTGGAGTTACCCACTGTTGGCTTTGTTTGGTCACTCGGGCAAAGATGTAGTTAGCCACAGGCCCTCTATTTTGTCTTGACCTTTTGAGAATTCTGATTCTGTAAATATCTTGATGTAGACTTAACTTAGTAATGCAGTACAATGAGTATTCTGCAGTGTTTGTTTTCTTCACCTTCTTCATTTTAGAATGCAGGTTCAATTTAGAACCATGCCACCATCAGATGTCTTTCACTTATTACGGACTTGATGTCATGGCAAGGTGAGCTTTCTATAAATGTTACTGGTCAGGAACTTCGCAAGTGCTTCTGCTGAGGAAGATACATGATCTCCTATGTTGAAGCAAATTGTTTATAGTAAAGAGGTGCTATCCTTAAGTATTGGGTCAAAGAGAAGCAGTAAAATACATGTAATAGCACTTATAATGGGAAGCACCAATAGAAGAAATGTAATATGACTATTTCCCAGTTTAGAATGTATAATTAGACAGCTCAACCTCACATAACGAGAAAAGCAAAGCCAAGGAAAGTATAACAACAGGGTAATGTAACTCATTCATACTACAATTAGAGCTACCGTACAGTTTCATGTATTGATATATGGGTATTGTAGTCTTACACTAACAGAGCATATCATGTGGGTGTTACCTTACTTTCCTGTCAATGTAGCAGAATCAGCATCAGGTTGGATAAGGCTACTCATTGCAGGTAGAGCATCTCTTCATTGTATTCAGTGGGTGTCCTGTTTTGTAGCTTATTTCTAGTAGAGGGCCTACTCTGTTAATTTTTGTCCTTTTTATTACAGCTGTCTTATGCTGTGCTGCACCAGGTTCTGCTTTTGTAGATTTGGATGACTTGTAAGTACTTGCTGTTTGCATGAAGAAATGCTCTCACAGACAACAAAGCAATACTTTTTATTAAGTAAAAAAAGAAAGCGGTACGTACGTCTTTTCGCAATGACATTTTGAAGGGGAGAAACTGCTATATGGCTTGAAAACACCCATTGCTCCTGTTCGAAATGTGGTTACGATAATACGTAAGTACAACAGAAACTACCATTCTCTGTTCTGTCAAAGTGCCGCAGCTTAATACGTTAGCTGCCGGACTTTTTAAATTTGCTATGCTAGATTTACAATGTGCACGCTGGTTGGATTAGCCAATCAGCGTGCACATTTCTCAGCTTTGCCAAGTTTCCATTGTATAATTTCTGTCTCTGAATAATGATAATGCTTTGTACAAACTCTCATGCAGCAGAAAATACAAAATATGCATAGCTAAACTAGGCATGCTTACAAGGAAGTACAGCACTAAGGGATCAAAATCACACAAACATCAAAAATAATAAAATGTCACATATCATATCTGTTGAGTAAGCCTTTCCATTTGTCACCAATGTCTGTATTTTTGCTTTATAGAATTGTAGAAGGTACACAGTACTGGTTGAGAACACCTGCCTATGTAACTTTTAGTCTGTAGACCTGTGCACTAGTTGCTGACATCACAAAATAAACCATATCACAATTACCAGAATGCACACAGTTGGAGGGATAACATAAACAGGATATTGTGATGCATATGGTTTCCTTTAAAAGGGATCAAATAATCTGGGGAATCAAAATACTCCACCTGTGAAATAGTTACCACCAAGTTGATTTCTATACATCACATATATTGAATAAATCATTCCTGCCTGTTAACTGTACACATATACAGGTTACTCACTGCAGGATTTAAACAACTGTTCAACTATCTTAGGGTCTCTAGACCTGTACACTAACTGATGGTGCTATAGAAATAGTCATATCACAGTTGTTAGAAGGCATACAGGTAAAGGGATGACATGAGCAGGGTGTTGTGATATATACAGCCTCCCTTAAAAAGGCAGTACAACAGCTTAGGGATAAAATCACTCTGTCGGTGTAAATGTTACCTGTAAGTAGAATTGCACCTGCCACATCTGTTGAATAAGCCAGTTATGCCTGTTATTTATTTTCTTAAACATTCACACTAGGTACACCTTGCTGGATTTAAACAACTGCCTACCTCATTCTACATTCTCAACATCTTGGTATTAATTGCTCATGCTACAGAGGAAGCTCGAATGGAGAGATGATAAAATCAGCAAACAAAGGAGAGTAGTATTGCTGGAAATGAAGTCATCCTCAAGTCTTGGTGAGTACCTTCATGAGGTGGACCCTGTTTTTACAAAATCTCACCCACAGAACAACAGTATATAGACTATATTTCATATAGCACATATGGACAGAAGTATGTTAAAAATAAAAAAAGACAGCTGGGTACACATGTCTCAGGATAAAAAGTGCCCAATCTTGGTATGGCACATTGGTGATAGGACTAGAAAAAATAGCAATGTAGAATTATCAAGACACGAAAACATTCCTATAATTGGGTTAGGTCAGCCTTGGGTTGAGAATGAAGAAATAGTCCACAAAAGGCACAAAACTGACAAACCAAAAATGAATCATAAAGATGACATAGTGGATTACTGAAATTAAGAAAGAAATGGTGTATTGTTACTATTTTGCAAGAAGTCCAGAATTTCCAGACAGAAGATATACAAAAAGATTAAGAGAAAAATTAGAGGGCAAAAATATTTGCACAAGATAAAACTGCAAAAAGCTTCAAATGCAAATCTGTGTTCATTAATTCAACAGATTCGTGAAAAGCATTATAAAGACCAAAATACTTTGGGTGGTTTGGCAAAAGAAGCAACTGATGAAGTGCAAAAATATAAAGAGTAAAAGCTAGAGATTTTTGAAAGGTATAAAAACAAATATGGGCATGGAAAAGAAAGAGAGATCTGATATGGTGCAATATTTATGCAAAGGAGATAGCCAAATTAATCAGTACAAAAAAGTAGCTGCAAAGATATTCAAAGAGAAATGCAGGCAAAGGCACCCAGGTATGGAAAAGTTCACAATACAAAAAATAAGATCACAAAGAGGGAATGTAGAACAGAAGATTAGTAAAATAGAAGTTAAAAAATAGAAGCTGAAGTTATGGAATACCTACAAAATAAAGGATTTAGTGTAGAAATTCTAATACAGGTTATGTCACAGCATGATGGAACAATGAGTCCCCCCAGGTCAGGAGAAAAAAGAGGAATGGGAGACATCTGAAGAAAAAATATGTACTTTGGAAAAAATAAGAGCTTTAATATGATGCAATATTTATGAAAATGAGAAAGCAAAACTAATCAATATAAAAAGAGCAGCACCAAAGATATTTGACGAGAAATATATGTGAAGGCATCCAGATATGAAAAATGTTACAATACAAAAATAACAAAACAAGTTAGGAAGCAGAAAATGTGATTAGTAATGGAGAAGTTAAAGAAATAGAAACTGAGGTTATGGATTACCTGCAAAGTGAAATATTTAGTGTAGAAAATCTAACTCTGACAACAAAGTGAAGGCTTCTCATCTTCTTTTTATAAATAATTTAAAACTGTATACTTCATCAGATGAGGAACTGAAAGCACAACTGGAAGTGGTCAAAACATTCACAGATAATTTAAGAATGTCATTTGGTCTTGATAAATATGCCAAAGCAAACTTTAAATCAGGAAAGCTGCAGCACCAAGAAAAATCAGTCTGGGACATGAATGTAATATAAAAGAACTTGAACAGGTGGGGTGTATAAATATTTGGGAATTGATGAAGGATCAACACTGAAATATAAGCAAATGTGAATAAAATCTAGTTATATTTTAGAAGACTAAAATTAATACTGAAAATAGCTCTGAAATCTAGGAGCAAATTCCAAGCTATAAACCAATTTGTTCTTCTTGTTCTAAAGTTTGGGGTGATTGATTGGCCCCAAAATTATTGGATCAATTGGACAGGAAAACAAGAAAAATGATTCATGCTTATCAAATGATTTATAAAAACCAGTGTATACCAATATTACAAATTCCCAGTTTTGAAGGAGGTACGGGCCTCCTTGAAATTGATTACATGCATGTATAGATCTGCAATTGTAAGACTGCATGCATATCTGCTGACTTCACAATATCCAAACATAGTAGATGTTTTAAAATATGAGGAGAACAACTCTAAGATGACTTCCCTGTTTAGTTTAGTAGAAGAATATCAGTGTCATGTGGGAATGGAAATCAAATCAGGAGTAGATAAAAATCAGGAAGCAAGTGAATGTGCCACAAAATAACAACAACAAAAAAAACAGAATAACTTGAAGGATCTAACGAGAAAGCAATAAATGTGGAAAATGCATAAATATGGTTGAAAGTATAGAAAACATCTGGAACAACCTAATGTTGATCAGAATCTAAAGCAGCAGTGGTTAATGATATGCAAATTTAAATCAAAAGACAAAAGATTAATATTGGCATCCTAGGAGAGTGGACTATGTATACACTGATTTATAAAGTCCATTGAACATGTCAGAGAAAAAGACAAATGCAGGTTTTGTAAAACAGAATTGGAAACAGTCCCACATCTTCTTGCTGGGTGTGATACATTAATCTCAGAAGGCCTGTATATTGAAAGGTATAGTAATATGGCAAGACTGTTGCATTGCGGATTGTGCAAACATTAATATTGAAGTAGCTGAGAAGCATTGGAAACATTAGCCAAACAGCATTATATTAAATGATGAAGTTTATATCACACTGTATCACCCATTGCCAACAGTTCAAAAAACAGATGTGAGAAAACCAGATATAGTAGTTCATGAAAAGAAAACAAAGGTAACATTGATCATTGAAATTACTACACCCATTGGTTACAGTGTCTTTTGTACAGAGAGTCACAAATTCATAAAATACTGGGATTTGCAGGCAAAAAATGAGGGCAATGTGGAAGAATGATACCCAGACAGTTCCAATAGTAGTAGTAGGAGTAATAGGTTTTATAAAAAAATAATTTAGATTTGTATATCTTACCAATACAAGTAACTCCATATGAATTACAGAAGGAGTCAGTTCTGGGCACATTGCATGTGCTGCAAGGAACACTCTTGCCTAACATCAAAGACTGAAACAATATGAACTTAATGAACTTTAATCATACTTTGACTTTGAAATGGAGTCCATTCCTGTCATGGTATTAGAAACCCAAAAGACTTGGAAAAATTAAACTAAGACAGTCATACCATAGTTGTCAGCAAGTACACAGCTGAAGTGTCAACTTGAGAAGGATGTTGGAATACATATGCCTACCCTTAAATGAGAGTACAACAGCTGAGGGCATAGAAACCCTCTACCTCTGCAAATATTACCCCTAAGTAAAACTGCCTGTTACTGTTTTCTGACACAGTCATACACAGCTGGATTTGAACACCTGCCTTCCTCACTCTACATTCTCTAGACATGTGCACTAACTGCTGATGGGACAGAAGAAGTCAGACCACAGTTATTAGACAGCATACAGCTGAGGGGATAATTTGAGCAGGGTGTTTGAATGTATATGGCCTTCCTTAAAAGGGAGTTTATCACCTGGAGATTAAGGCAGCCCATCTATGTAAATATCATCATTACGTTAACTTGTACAGATCATACCTGCTGAGTAAGACAGTCCTGTCTGTGAACATTCATTGCCCTTCTCTTACACACTCATGCTAGGTACACACTGCCAGATTTGAACAACTGCCTACCTCACTCTACACTCTTTAGACTTGTGCACAAACTGCTGACACCACAGAATATGTCATAGTATAGTTGTCAGAAAGCACATAGTTGAAGGCAACATGACACATGTAAGGAGGATTGGGCAATGTGCTTTGTGAAAGACACACTGTCAAAGTATGGATCACAATTTATTTCATAACAAGATGTGCTGATAAGTGAAACAATCCATCTGAAGTACATTAAACTGTTGAGTCTGTTATAGCAATAATAATAACTTGCCTCCTCATAATTTTATCATTATTGCTTTTTATTTAACAGTGATGCTAAGTACACATTACTGTACTGTAAGTCATGATGAATTAACTGATATGTTCCACATCAGATGAAGATGCAAAGAAACTTAGGTTGTCATGTGTCTTACAAGTCACAAGTGAAGGAACTGTGCAGAACGACAATCATAAAGGGACTTTAATAGTGACTGAACAGGAATGTGTTGGGTGATAGTGACAGCTGTCACACAATGGAGTGGCACCTATGTACTCCTGATTACTATTATACAGATCACTGCATTTACCACATAATGCATTATTGCCACTAATTCTTCTGTTTATGTGTGTATCAGTGAAATGTCACTGTTAGCTATATACAGTGTGTACAATAATAATGCATAAGTGCAAATTATATCACTATTGCACTCATTAATACCAGTCTGCAAATATGATTGTAAGTGTAAAAGTTCAATGGAGCACACTATGACACTGAAAAGGAAAATGTGTGACACTCCCACTGGAATGGACTCCTTATATCATGTAAACAGTGAGTCAGTTAAGTAGGTACAACTAACAGAGGCCACAGACATTACTTTTAGTCTGCCTGAATCACTTCTTGAAGTGTACTGCTGCCAAGCTGTGGTGCACAAACAATGGTAAATTATTAGTGCATGTGTAATTGTTTTTTTTGAGTTTTGCCATAGCATGCAAACTATCAGCAGGACTATTTCCTGATATCAAGCTGTGTGTAAATGTTGATGACAGAAGTACAGATTAACGGCCATGTGTGTGGAGTGTGAATCTATTTTTGACCAGATTAAAAGTATGAAATGGGGTTGATAGGACAGTGGTGAAAATGGAGAATAAACAGAGGGTAGACACTGGTGGAGAAATGGAATAATTACCAGAATAGTGGTGAGTGTGGACTATATCTATCCACTTCTTTACAAGATAAGATTGTATATGTACAAATAATTTGGAAACTTTGTTTACTCACATCATAAATGATGTGTGACAGCAGCTTAATAATGTTGTGTGACCATTTGGACCAAATCAGGTGTGTAATGCAGAAAAGATAGTCAGAGTGGAGAGTTATTTATGGAGTTTACTTTTCTATGGGACAGGTGCCTTTTTTATTTACTTATTTTTTTAATAACAGAGGGGCTGTTGGTGAAGGTAATTACGAATACAGTGGTATGTATGTAGAACAGGTAAGGTAGCAGGTGCAGACATACAGAACATACAAGACAGCCAGGTATGGTGATGGACACAAGAGGTAGGGGACACCATGACTGGGGATAGGTATGGGATTTTTGGAGGTGTGTTCTCATCTAACATGAACACAGTATGAATATAAGCCTTACTCACTAGTAGAGCAGGAGGGAGGGGGCATGTCATATATCTGACCACCTGGTTGGTGTGCCAATAGAAGGAGTGGGCATTTTTTTTTTTGCTGTTCACTTGAAGAGCTGGGGAGGGGTATGTGTAGTGGGTACTGTCTGTCATCAGGAGCATACTGCAGTTTGCCAAAGTCCTTTATTAATCTTCATTTGAAGAGCTGAAGGGGTGGGGGTGCTAGTTTGTGGGAGTGGCACAGGGCAGTGGTTGAGATAGCTATGCTTCTGTTCTCAGCCTCATATATAATTATATTTCATATATCCTGGCAGGGTCAACAGATACTAGTAGGTAGGCAGTGTATTTTAGGGGCTCTTGATGGATTTTTTAAATATAATATTCTGGCAGGGTTCCTATTAGATGACCGAAGACGCATTCTTGGTCGAACTTAAAACAACGCAAAGGCAAAATACGAAGTAGCTTTTAAGCAAATTCTTTCCCTGGGAAAGAATTTGTTTGCCCGCTTCCATTACTTTGCCATTTTTGGCACTGAAGTGCAATCTCGGACTTGTTATATTTAAGTAGGGGTGTGTGGGAGGCACAGCCCCCCAGATCAGGGGGTGTGGGGGGCAAAGCCCTCCACTTCATGTATTCTTTCAATTTTTTTTTTCTTTTTTTTGGAACAGCGATTTTTTTTCCCTTGGAAAAAAAGAATTACTGTTCTGAGCTTTCGAGATTGTAAGCTTTCGCTTACATGGGGTCAATTATTCATCATTCGCTTTTTTAAGCATTTCATGATATAATATAGACCCTTCTGGCAGGGTCAATCAGATACTAGGTAGGCTGCATGTTTTGGAGAGAGGGGTGTTTGTGGATGGATTTGTTTTCTAACAAAATATCCTGGCAGTGTTGACCAGATACTAGGGAGACAGTCTGTTTTGGGGGCTGCTTATGGATGCCTTTTTTCTAATATGATATCCTAGTAGGCATCAGCCAGATAATAGGTACCCAGTGTGTTCTGAAGTCTGTTTTATGGTGAAATGTGTTTTTTAACCTAATATCTTTAATATCTTTTTTTTAGGGCCAATCAAGATACATTAGGAAGGTTTGTGGGTGTTTTGTTGATGAAACTCTAGCCTTGCATGGCTAAGTGTATATTGGTAAAGTAGTAAGGTAGTTTACTGTGCCCTCTGTGAGTTTTGCCCATGTTTTTACATTGGCAAAATGGAGTGGAAACTTAAAAGTAGAGTAGGCGAACACCTTCGAAACATTAGGGACCATTGTGTAGTCAATGCTCTGGCAAAACACAGTAATCAATACACTGACCACAAATTCAAGTTTGTTGTGCTGGACACCATATCCCCTTCCTTAAGAGGAGGAGCTTGGCCTTACCTGTTAGAAAAAGCCGAATTATTTTGGCAGATCAGGTTAGATTCCACACACTGGCCAGGCTTAAACGACCACTTATCTATATCTAGCCTTTTAAAGCTTAAGGCATTAAATATATAAGACATCCCTTTGTTCCCATATGTGGATGTTTATTGCTTTATAACAACTCATGTGACTATGAACCTAGAATTAACTTAGAATACATGCATATACATGTTTAAATCTAGATCCATTGACCTGAACATAGTGCATTTAGTGCAGTTCTATATTATTTTTCATTTTTAGTCTTGCCCATTTCAGTATGATGACACACTTAAGAGATGTGAAAGCATACTAGTTAGAATTGAATGGGCATGATAAATGTTGAGACATTTTTTAATCTGAAGTGAATTTTTCATAGGAACTTGTATGTTCGAGTGCTTAACTTTATGCCCTTTGAAGCACCAGTATAACTGTATGTATATATTTATGAAACATTTAATATGTTTTAATATGCCTTTATTATATGTTTTTAAACATTACAGTAGCAATTTAAGTTTGTACTGTGGAATAATATGTAACATTTTTACATTTTGTATCCAGGACCATAGCCTTTGTTTATGAGCATGATTTCCCTTTAAGTTTGCAAAGTGGAAATGATGTAATAGGCCTTGCTTTATTTAAATGCAGTCTTAGCTCTTTTTAGCTTGTCTGATGAAGTTACTGTATTGTTTTAAACTTGGGATGCAAGTGTTACAAGCTTTCACTGCTGTTTTAAATAAAACATTTGCTTGCAACTGGTGCAATCCGTCTTTTTAGATTCATTGGCTTGTTTTCCTTTCTGTCGTATATTGGTAAAGTAAAATCACCTACAAGCTCCTGACCATTGTGATGTGAAAGAAACACAGTAATGCAAATGTTGTCTGGCTCATAGGTGTTTACTAGGCTAATGACCACAAGGGCCTTTTTAAGCCTAGCCATGCATCCCAAATCTCCGATGAGTTGTGATACCCTTGATAAGTGTAAGCATGGGCCTGGGAGATGAACCATTTACAGGTTACCTGTTTGCATCAAAGACATAGGTGCCAAACCAGGGATGAATTTCTGGTTTCCCATCCAATTGTCCAAGTTGCACTTGAATTGGATTAGGGAGGAATTTTGCTTCACGTGGATGGAGAGCCTGTTCCATAGATGGGGTAGTCTCTGGGATACATATCTACCTCTCCAGCAGGTACTATTTATATCCCATGCAATGATTAAGCCTTTAGAATGGGTAATTCTGGTAATGTTTGCTTTGTGGATATGCAGGAGGTCCATCACAGCGGGGTCTGACAATGCCCTGTATGCCAGGCATAGATCTCTCCTCAAAAACCTGTAGGAGACAGAATACACGGATAGGGCCTTGAGGCAGTCTGCACAGGACATACTACTTGCACCCTGTATTATTTTAGTGAGGAACCTGTGTAGATGTTCCAGTTGTTGGTTATGCCTGCTTAGGTAGATATGAAGGGGGGCATTGTGTTCAATGATAGGTCTGATGAATGCTGAATACATGGACTTCCTTGGACTTGGATGCCATACTTTTGTTTATAAGTTGCACAGCATAGAATGATTTCCTCACCACTGCAGACATGTGATGACCAAAGGCTAGATTACTATCTATATGTGTCCCTACATCTCTGACTACTGAGTCAGCTCTAAGGGGTGTGTTGTCAATATGATATTTACCAGGGATGGATGACTTTCCAAAGGATACTATTATGCATTTTTTGGCATTTAGTTTTAGTCCATGACTCTGACATCAGTTTGTCTGTGTCAGCCCCTCCTGGCAAACATTTGTGTCAGTGTGAGATTCAATGACAGCTCCTAATTTGCAATCATCTGCAAATTTAG
Source organism: Protopterus annectens (assembly GCF_019279795.1). Lineage (NCBI taxonomy): Eukaryota > Metazoa > Chordata > Ceratodontiformes > Protopteridae > Protopterus > Protopterus annectens. The sequence goes on along the minus strand of NC_056727.1, from coordinate 171,397,147 downwards.
TCAGCCAGAGACCACTGACATTGGCCTTGACTTCCTGAGAAGTAAATGCCAAAAAGGAGCGGTCCAAGGGCTGATCCCTGAGGGACTCCACTTGTGACTGGCCTCTTTGTAGAGGTGGACTCCCCAATTCTAACTTCCTGGGTCCTGTCTGTGAGCCAGTTGGCCATCCACTGGGTGACACAGGTTTGCACCTTACCTCTTGAGTTTGTCAATAATGCCTGAGTGGGGTATTGTGTCAAATGCCTTGGCCAAGTCAAGGTAGGCAGTGTGAACAATTCTGCCCTCATCCATTGCTTTGGTGACCTTCTCAAAGAGGTATGAGGCATGATATGCCCTTTACAATGCTAAACTGGGTTGGGTCCAGTGTCTGGAGGCTTACTATATCTCTGCCGATCAACTCCATGATAATTCTTTCCATGGCTTTACATATAAGACTAGTGAGACTTATGGGTCTGTAGTTTCCAGGGTTTGTAGATGGTCCACATTTGTGCAGAGGGATGACTTTTCTTTAAACCTTGTAGGCTCAAAGTAGATACTGTGGATAGGCAATTGTGATGGGGGTTATGCTTATATGGGAATGAAATAACTGGCTCTACTGATATAATCATGCCTTGCTTTGAAAGAGTAGTGTGCTTTTGATGAAGTAAGATTGACCAAAAGCTCGGAGCTCATGCTATTGTTTCTGTGAAAAAAAATACATACATTAATAACCAGTGTCTTCTTTTTCACCCTATTTTTGTCTTTTAACTTTGCAAGATCAAATTGGATACTGTGGGTGAGGTGGCCAATGGGGATTGGGGCTATGTATAAATTAAACAACTGACCCCATTGTTTACTGTTGTTGTAATTCTAGGTTTCCAAGATTCTAATAGCTGTCTATGCTTTCATATAAATATGATCTAATTATCAAATGTATGAGTCATTCTTAATGTAATTCTTAATTTCATATCTGTTCATGTATATACTGAATGACTGTTTAAAAATGCTTGTAATATGTTGGACCTTTTCTCCCTGGACATGTGCTGAAAAGTTTTTTTCTTGACTAAATCTAGTTATACAAACCTGTGTAAACAAATGTAAACTAAACAAAATTAAATATGTATTTGGGTAGGGTGAGTTGGAACACACAAGCTGTGACTAATGTTTCTATCAACAAAGTTAAATGAACGTAAGTATGCAATCCAACTGTTCCTAATATTTCTACTTCAATAATGGCAGAGTGAAAGCAGATACTTATGTTTGGTAATGGGGAAGGGGGCTGTTTATGTGTGAAATGGGCTGTTGAGGTAGTTTAGGAGTTGTGCCTCAACTATGGAAACAATCCATCATAACCCCACTTCACAAAGGTGGCAAGGCTCATGATCTTTCAAACTACCGGCCCATCTCCATTCTCTCCACACTATCAAAAATCCTGGAAAAATGTATTCAAACTCAACTCCTAAACCACCTCATCAATAACAACCTCCTAGCACCCACCCAACACGGCTTCTGCCCTGGTCATATCACAACCACAGCTTTACTATCCTTTACTGATACAGTGAACAAAGCTCTTGATGCTGGCCTATCCACTACTGTGCTCCTATTGGACCTTTCAAAAGCTTTCAACACAGTATCACACTGTGACTATTGTGTAGAGGGTCCTGGGTTCAAGACTTGTATGGGCTGTATACCCTCTTTAAGCGAAATTTGGACGCGTGGATGGGAAATCACAAATTCACCCCTGGGATCTCTCCTGTGTCCCTGCTAGACAGAGGCACAGTAAACTAATCTTAAAAGGGTACCTTCTGTGACCTACTTTACAGATTCACAGTAGGCTAATCTAATAGGGAGGCGGAAGCCAAATACACTCTGGCTGGGCTTATAAATGCCCTAGGGCAGATAGCCTAGTATCTACCTATGAACCTATGAAGCTGTTGCAAAACTTAGAGAAACTTGGATGCTCTCTAAGTGTAATAACCTGGTTTTCCTCTTACCTAAATGATAAACAGCAATCAGTTATATGACAAAACCAAAAATCAGATTACCTAGCAAATGACACAGGTGTCCCACATGGATCCATTTTAGGACCATTATTCTTCAATTTATTCATTAATGATCTAAATAAAGCCTCCCAACAAAGCATATTAATTCAATACGCAGATGATTCAACTATCATCTCATCCTCCAATAATTTCTCTAACCTTCAGAAAATCACCCAAGATTCCTTCTCCTCCATAGAAACCTGGCTAAACAAGGCCCAATTAATGCTTAACCCCAAAAAAACTAAACTGCTAACATTCTTATCAAAACCTCCAGCTACCGAACTTAAGAATTTCTCCCATAACAAAACAGAAATTGAACAGATACAATATGCAAAACTTCTAGGAATTACTATTCACAATAAACTCTCCTTTGAACAACATATACTCAATACAGTACAGAAAATCCACTTCAAACTGGGCAAATTATACCGACACAAACTATACCTCGATAGACAAACTAAGATAAAACTAACACTTTCCTCATTCCATCCCTTATGTATGGGAGCCCCATTTTCACCAACCTCCATGCATCCCTCAGTAATAAGCTACAACAATGCTACTACAAGATAGAAAAATTTGCCTCTAACCTGTCTACTTGCTCTCACCACTACAGTGCTACCTCTAACCTGTCCTGGTTAGACTTTCACCACTATCTCCAATTTACTCAACTAACAATTGCCTATAAACTAATTTTCAAACCCATTAGCTGCCCTGTTTTCAGATCCATCTTAAGCACATATACCCTTAAACGAACCCTCTGCTCCTCAGAGACAACCCTTTTAAATGTAGCTAAACCCAAGAAGAGAGCAGGACACTGCCTGTACTCCAACAACATAGCCAAACTCTGGAATAGCCTCACCTCATCTGTTTTTCAATTGGACTCCCAAAATACCTTTAAAATCACACTAAAACCCTACTTTCTATAAAATCCAAGATGTACATGTGAAATCCCTTCTAAACCCCCATAACCCAAAACTCATTGCACCAACAACCTGTATATGCAACTAATTTCAACTGTGTACTTTGGTACATAATTAACAAAATATGTTGTATTTCTATATTTTGACTTGCTCTAAATGTCTGGTATAACTATTGGAGTATTTTCCAAGGGCTTTTATATTAACTGTATATTATTCTGTTTGTAATATTTTATTTACTATATTTTGTTTGCTATATATGTGTGCTTGTTTCACTATTGGAGCTTTTCTCCCTGGGTCTCCACTGAAAATGGGCATTTAAACCCAGTGGACTTTCCCGGTCAACAAATGTCAATAAATAATAAATAAAATGATAATAAATCTTTCAAGCACAGGCATTAATGCCCTTCTAGCTTGTCAATATACCAAAACACTTTTCCCATAAAAAGTGTCCAGGCTATTTTTAAAAATATCTAAACTAGTACTTGCTTTAATATAATTTAGTAGTCTGTTGTCATCTTAGGGTGATACAATCAATGCTCCCCATTTACAATAATCTGCAAACTTGGTCAGCCAAAGGCCTTTGACATTGACTTTGACATCTAAGAAGTAGATGCCAAAGAGGAGTGGACCCATCACAGAGACCTGGGGAACTCCACTGGTGACCCCTGTTTGTGGAGTTGGCCTCACCACTTCTAACCTCTTGGGTCCTATCAGTGAGCCATCTAGCTATCCAATGTGTTATAAAGGGTTTTATACCTAATTCTGTACGTTTGTTGACTTTGCCTGAGTGAGGTATTGTATCAAATGGTTTAGCCCAATCTAGGAAGGCAGTATAGACCATTTTCCCCTCATCCATTGCCTTAGTGACCTTTTCAAATAAGTCCACCAGATTCAGTAAGTATGACCTTCCTTGGACAAAGCCAAACTGGGATGGATCCAGAGTCTGTAGGCCTTCTATGTCCTTTATGATAACTTCCATGATATTTTTTTCCATTGCTTTGCAAATAAAACTAGTTAGACTAATGGATCTGTAGTTTACTGGACCTGTTGAAGGTCTTCCCTTATGAAAGGGGATGCCTGCTGCAGTCCACCATTCACATGGCACAACATCTATTTTAAGACTATAGTTAAATAATGAGTCCAGGGTTCCTATATGCCATATTTTAGACTATTCCGAAGGCATTCTGGGATGTTATTGGGGCCCAGTGAGGCTGTGTTCTTGGCTTTAGTGAGTGAAGCCACTACATGTTCCATTATTATAAATGGAGGGATTATGTTTAAGAGTATTTTTAAGGGGATGGATGTGGGTGATAGGGGTGGTTAAAGCTGGAACTGAATTTGTCCACTAACAGGTTTGCTATTTCACCAGGCCTGGTGAATGTAGCACCATTAACCACCAGTTCAGCACATTGTTGTGTGCTGTGCTTGAAGTTTCTGACATATCTGTAGAAGGCTTTATGGTTATCTTTCAACTGGGAGCTATCCTAATCCCAAAGTTGGCTTTGCTTGACCTAATTAGCTCTCTTAGTTGCCTATTTCCTTTGATGGGAGAGTTTCTGTCTTTATGGGAATTACTCTTCCTTGATTTTTGCCATATTTTTGTTTCCTTTTGTTGTATATCCTGTTTAATTCGGGATGACATAAGGGTGGTTTGTTTCTAGGGCTATTCCTGGGCTTACTTTTGTTAGGTACAGCAGCCTCTATGCAGCCAATGACATGGTTGTACAGAGTTTCTAAAAGTAATTCACCATAGGCTGGTGTGTTCTTGGGTTTGGAGGGGCACTGAATTTTGACAATCCATCATTAAATAAAAGGTAGTTTGACTTGGAATAGTTTCTGAGTGTTGTTGGTTTTTATGGGATTATGGAGTTGATTTTTATTTCAAAAGAAATAGCTTTATGGTCGGACCTTACCAGGGAGGATGAGACACTTGGGGGAGGCAGCATTATTCCACACAACCCAAATGACACATAGCCCACAAACTCAGTGTGCCACTCAACCACAGCCCATAAGGCATAACAACATACCGAACACGCTAGTCATAGGTGACTCTATAGTCAGGCACACTGATGTTCCACTCACCAGGCTAAACAAGGAGAAAGTTACTGTCAGCTGCCTGTCGGGTGCCAGGATCCACCACATAATGCACACACTCAGTTCACTCCACAAGTACAAATATGACTCTGTCATTGTCCATGTTGGTGTGAATAACCTGAGATGTACCTCCCTGGACTACATGAAAAGAGACATGGGGGAGCTCTCTGATCTTGTAGCCCAGGCAGGTATGACCCTAGCCCTGAGTAGCATCCTGCCATCATCCAGAATGGCACCACAGTACAAGGACAAAATGATTAACTTCAACAATTGACTAAGCTTCTGGTGTCATTCTAAGGGAATCCAGTATCTGTCTGCCTGGGGTGACATGATCAACAGATCACAATGCTTTGCCAGAGATGGCCTGCACCTGTCACCCTTGGGATTCTGGATACTGGCTAAGGCTCTTGCCACCCCTATAGTGTCTTTTTTAGGCAAGGTTCAAATGACAAATTCACCACTGTAACAGGTACAAGCAAGCAAAATCTGAGGGCAATGCTACTCAATGCTAGAAGTCTAAACTTCAAAATGCACACATGAGCCCCTCTTTAAAATGGAGAACATCGACATCTGTGCAGTGACAGAGACCAGGTTCAAGGCTCCAGAGAGCACCCCTGCATTACCAGGCTATAATTCATACCACACCTTTTGGCCACCTAACCTGGACCGAAGCACTAAAGTTGGAGGCGTGTCCATAGTCATTAAGGATATCCACACCTCCAGGCTAGTTGCTCAACATAATGCATCTGAGATTATCCAAGTGCAACTAACTCTGGGCAAGACCGCAATCCAAATTGTAGCTTGCTACAGATCCCTGACCATGCTCCAGGATTCCCATTCCTCATTTCTTGATACACTGGAAAATATTAGGGTACAACCTAACACCCTAATAATGGGCGATTTCAACTACCCCACCATTAACTTGGAAAACTACTCATGCACCAACTCTTGTGCTCAACGTTTTCTGGAATTCATAAATTCCAATGCCTTGGATCAACTTATCCACACCCCCACCAGGGGCAGCAATATCCTAGACCTGGTCATTACCAACATGGGCAACTGGTGTTCCACACCAGAGGTCAATTCCTCGTTGGTCAGATCTGACCACAATCAAATCACCCTAGACATCCACATCCCATCCCCACCCTCCATTAGGGAAACCACTGTAAAAAAATTTTGAAAAGCCAACTTCATGCTTCTTAAGAAAGAAGTGGCAAACTTCACGACACCCAAGCCAACGGACAATAGAGGTACGACTGCTGAATCCTATACAATTGCACTTTATAAGCACTTACACAAGTGCATGGATCGTGCAATCCCTAACAGAACCAAGATGATATCCTCCACAAAAGAAAGCCAATCTGGTGGTCCCCTGCCATAAACAAACTCTACAACAGAAGAAAGAAACTGGTGCAGAAAAAGAGTAAAATCCCATGGTTGGAGGAACTCTGTGGTCAGCCTCAGTAAGAAGCTGAGATCCCTCATAAAATTCTCCAAAGCTATTTACGAAAACAAAATTGCCACTGATTCTAAAGACAATGACAAAGCATTCTATAGCTACATCAAGAATCTCAATGGCAACACTCAGATTTGCTTTGAGTTACAGCACAATGGCACTAAATATACAGAACCAACTGATATTGCCAACATCCTGGCAGATAGGTTCAGTGCTAACTTTACCCCTCTCTCATCCCCTAAAGGGTGCATCTCTATACTGGAAGAATGCAAAGTTCCTGTAATCACAGATGCACAGGTAAAAACACACTCAGCAAAGCCAAGAACACAGCATCCATGGGACCTGACAACATCCCAGGCTGCATTCTACATGAACTACAGCACAAACTGGCACCCCACCTAAGTATCATGTTCAATCATAGCCTCACCCCAGGCTTTGTGCCCACTGAATGGTGCACAGCAATGGTTATCCCACTCCACAAAGGGGGGAGCCACTACGGACCCTGGGAACTACCATCCCACTAGCCTGATGAGCCTGGTCTGCAAGGCTATGGAACGTATCATCATGGAACTTATCAACAATGACATTGGTAATCTCCAAACTCTGGACCCTACCCATTTCAGGTCTGTAAAAGGCAGATCATGTCTCCCAAACCTGACAGACTTCTTTGAAGTGGTCACCAAAGCCATAGATGAAGGTAAGGTGGTTCACACAGCCTATCTAGATCTCACCAAGGCTTTCAACACCATCCCCCACTCTGGAATTATAGATAAACTCACTAAACTAGGTATAAATCCCTATGTCACAAGATGGGTTGCCAACTGGCTCACTGACAGAACCCACACTGTGAAAGTAGCAGAATCTAAATCCAACTTCAGACCAGTGACAAGTGGAGTACCACAGGGTTCAGTCCTAGGTCCTCTCCTGTTTGGTATCTACTTCTCTGAAGTACAGACTAACACAGAAGGTCTTTGGCTAACAAAGTTCACAGATGACTGCAAACTAGGAGCCATAATCAAAATTCCTAACGAAGTGGACATCCTACAAAAGGGCCTCACTGAGACAGATGCCAGGTGTCAAAGCCATGGCCTCAAGCTCAATGCTAAATAGTGAATTGCCATCCCTTTTGGTAAAAACTCTCTACCCATGAACTACCACATAGGCGGTAGTCTACTTAACACGGAAAGTGTGATAAGAGACCTTGGGACACAGGTGGATAGTAGTCTCTCCTTTGATAATCACATTGCCACAGTAGTCAGGAAATCCTTCTACGTGGCACACCTCATCACAAAAGGTTTTTCATACAGGAAAAAAGAGGTAATTGTTCCCCTCTACTCATCACTCATTAGACCCATTACAGTGGACAACACCCCTTTTGGTATATACCTCACAAGACATCTACAACAACTGGAAAGGCCACAGAAATACTTCACAAGAGGATTACTGGCCTCAAACAGATGCCCTATGCAGACCATCTCAAAAAACTCCAGCTTTACTCTGTTGCATATCGTCTACTCAGGGGCTATCTCTGCCTAACATACAAAGCTATGTCAAACCCAGAGCCGTTGGACATGCTCCACTTAAAGAAATCCCAATCTCTCCGAGCTACATGCTCTAGGGACCTAAACCTTGTCACCACAATAAACAGAGCATGCTGGAGGGATATATTCCTGTCTCAGAGACTTCCCATACTCTGGAACAAACTACCTATCTATATCAAACAAAGCTCTTCATTAGCACTCTTCAAGAAAAATCTTGATGATTGGATGGGAAATAGGAAATTCACCCCGGGGATCACTTATGTGGCTCTGCTCGACAGGGGCACAGGAAAATAATTTTCTTGGGTGGCAAATGCCAGGGTACCTTTTTGGCTAGGCTTATATTGGGCCTAGGGCCAATAGCCTAGTACCTACCTATGAACCTATTTGTAAGCATGAGGCCCAGTATGTTGGAGCATCTTGTGCGTGCATTCACTATTTGGGCAACACTGTTTGCATTTATGAAGTCCAGGAATCTCTCTGCCTGTAGATCTGTGGCTGTGTAACATTCCCAGTCTATCGAGGATATTTGAAGTCTCCCATGAGTAGGGTGTTAGGTTGGATGGTAGTTGTCTCCAATAGGTCCAAGTATGCATTGTGAGCTTCTTGGGACATGGAGGGTGACTAAGATGGCTAAGCTATGGTAAGGGATTTTGTCAATGGTGGTCGATGCATGGAGGAACTCCACATCATCATTCTGTTTGACCACCCTAGAGGTATGCTTGTTATTGATGCATATTGAGACACATCCTCCTTTAGCCCTTGTCTGTACAGCTACTGGTCTAAAAGTGTGGAAGGCACTGAAACCTTGCACTGCTGGGATACTCTCTGCCACTTTAAACCATGTCTCAGTAACTGCACAGATGTCTATATTTTCAAGTGTGAAGAGGACTTAGAGGGAGTGTAGTTTTTTGTTTAGGCTTCTGGCATTGAACAGTAACACCTTAAGGTTCAGTTCAGTTGATTTTACTATACTAGTAGGTTTGTCAATTTGGCATTGCCTAAAAAGGGGTAGATACATTTTAGCCAGTATTTGAAAGCCTTCTGGGAAAAGGTGCAGACCATACTTGGCAAAGCGGCATGGTCTGTTAACCACGCCCTCCCAAACAGACAAATATTGGATCCTCTTAGAATGACACTAGGAAGACATCCAGTTGTTGAAATCAATCATATTTTGCTCATATTATGGCATCATGCCAGGTGATGGTAATATGCTGCTCAGTGCCAGACTCATACCAGCCTGAGACACATAGTCTAAAAGCGCCATAATGTCTCTCTTCATATAGTCCAGGGAGGTACATCTCAGGTCATTTGCACCTACATGGACTATGATGGAATCATACTGATACCTGCAGTGTAATGACCTTAGTGCATCCGTGATGTGGTGGATCCTGGTTCCAGATAAGTAACTAACTGTTATCTTTTCCTTGTTCAGCTTGGTTAGAGGGGCATCAGTATATCTTACAATGGAGTCCCTTATGGTGACAGTCCTGGGAAGTGTGTTTGCTTGCCTTAGGGGCTTAGTGTTTGGGGCTCCACTGAGAATAACAGTGTGTGTGGTGTTAGATGTTATCTTTTCTGAGTGCCTTTGGGCTTGCTGAGGCATAGCTTTCACAGTGGGTGGTCTAGGTGGTTTTTGTTGTTTAGGAAGATTGTTGTTACGTGCCACAGCATACATTAGTCTATGTGTGTGTGTGTTATATACTATGTGAGATGGGTGTTTTGTGTGTGTGGTTTCAAAAATGTGATGTACATTTGCATGATAGTGTTTGGCTTCCAGTGTTACTGCGTAAGTACACCTCTTGTATACTGTGTCAGTTTCTTTAAGGATTAAGTGGTTGTCAGTAAACATAAGACATTTGCTATATTGTCTCAAGATGCCTATATCCCCCAAGCTTCCTCCAGAGAAATTGCATATCCATACTGTCCAGTCCTTTGACTTGTGAGCTATAAGGGTGTGGTGTGTTGGAGTTAGAAGGTTATTAAGGGTGCTTTATTGGAGCAGATTATGCTAAACAGTAATAAATTCTACTAACTTCGATGTTTACACAATACTGAATTCAACTAAATACTTCAGTATTGCCACTTGACTCCCAACTAGCTGCTGGATACTTGTTGGTGCAGAAGGTATTTTGCGATATATTGCTGCTTTACAGTGCACAGTTTCATGAATCATTCTTTCTAGTTGTTTGCTACTGTACAGGGCACTGCTAACCAACACAAATACTCAAAATGTATAGCAGCACAGAAAAAAAAAACAGAAAACCAACTAATGAGCCCTCTAATTAATTAAATAACTACACTATGAGCCCCTTTGTATATTTCCAAACTAGGATAGACCAGGCAAACACTTCATGTCACAAGATGAATAAACCCAGTCCTCCTAATATAAAAAGTACTGTGGAAGAGACCCACAAGTGCAATGCTACCAAAAACCACTTAAACAACTAGCTGGAAATCCCTTGCTGAAAGCAATTTCAAGACAGTCTTACAACAGTAACAATGAGAAGAACAGCAATTTTTTTTGTTACAAAAAAAAAAAAACCTTGGCTTTAGATGACTGTCACTGGTGAAGTGACAATCTGATCCCCATGTGCAAACAGGGGAAAAAGGGGTTGTGGATGGATGGATGGATGGACACACATAAAAGCGGGAAATAGTACTGATCACTCAAAATATCGTAAGTGCGATTTAACAATCTAAGGTACTTAACTTTGCCTGGATGGCACTGGATTCAAGTAAAACAATTCTGGAATGCTGGAATGCAGGCTAGGACTCCAACCTTTGCTGAGCCATTAGAAAGTGAGCAGGAGATAATATATAGTAAAGGAGGTTTACTCAAGAGCAATACTGATTTGCTGGGTGGACACAGTATCATGGATCTATGGAAAACTATGGGTGGGAAGAGTACTTAAATAGCATATACAACAGTCAGTAGCTATGAAGGGGGGGCTTTGGAAATCACATTGTCATACGAAATGGAGGCCAGAGACACAGCCTTATTATAAAACAACAGCAGCAAAAAAAGTGGGAGGGCTGGGGAAAAACAAGCAGGCTAGCTGGAGAGGTATCCAATAAACTAAATGCAATACTGCCGCTCTTTCAGAGAAACTTTAGTTTAATGTGTTGTGGGGGGATGGGGTAGACACAGAATGCAACTTTAGGTAAAAGATGCAACTGCAGGTAAAAGATAAGCAGAATATAAAAGCACTAAAGCATAAACTGATGTAGAGACAATCCTCTCACTATTGACCTTCTACTAGAGTTTGAGGCACCAAACTAAAAATGCAATAATGAATGAGCAAGGCTCAAAATCTGGCAGGAGTACACAGTTCTACCACAACTATGAATTAAACTACAAGACTATGGGCCATCAGAGTTTAAAATACAACTGGTTAGCTTTTACAATTAATTTTACTTGTGAAAATAGAAGTGCAGAATAATACAGAAATATAATCTTCCCACAACTGCAAATTAAAATACACACCTAAGGGGAACCAGAACAAACTTAAAAATACAAACAGATGGAACGAGCAGAAAAATACAAAGTAGCATCACCATACAAATCATTAGTACCTCACAAGACATCTGCAACAGCTGGAAAGGCCACAGAAATACCTCACTAAAAAATCACAGGCCTAAAGCAGATGCCCTATACTGACCGTCTAAAAAAACTCCAGCTATACTCTGTGGCATATCGTCTACTCAGGGGCGATCTCTGTTTAACATACAAGGCCATGTCAAACCCTAAGCTGTTGGACATGCTCCACTTAAAGAAATCCCAATCCCTCAGAGCCACACGGTCCAGGGATCTAAACCTTGTCATCACAATGAACAAAGCATGCTGGAGGGCTAGAGACTCCCCATACTCTGGAATAGACTGCCCATACATGTCAAGTAGAGCGCCTCCTTGGTGCTATTCAAAAGGAACCTTGACGATTGGATGGGAGATAGGAAATTCACCCCAGGGATCACGTCAGTAGCCCTGCTAGATAGGGGTTCAGGGAAGTAAATATTGTGGGAAGAAATATCCAGGGAATTGTTATGGCTAGGCTTGTATAGGCCCTAGGGCCGATAGCCTAGTACCAACCTATGCACCTATGAACCTATGAAGTGCAACTCAAATATTTAGGCAGAAATTAAATAATTAAAATAATACAATTTTGTTTACTTTTTTAAAAATGCTAGTAACTCACAGTTCCCCACCTCTCCAAGTCTTGGATAAATTATTACATACTGGCATATGCCCAGCAGTACATTATATGCTGTATATTTCCTGATGCACATAAAAATGTAGGCTATGTTATGTAGGTGTATTCCCAGTCATGTAGACATTTGTAGTTCTCACATTACAACCTTGCAATGTCATTTCCCCAGTGGCATTGCTAGCTAATGCCCACAATTCAGAGGTTCATGTCTTATTTTGTCATGAGTTCAATTCCAAGGTACTATAAATCACACTTTTTTATTTTTATGTCACGCCAATGCATCCTGTGAAAACAGGAATAATGAAACAAAACGTACATAAGCACAACATAGAGGAAAAACAAAATCATGCAGGTGGTTACATAGCTCTGTGTCAGACTGCCAACGTTATGAATACTATAAACCATCCATGAGTGCATTCCCAGAGGTGGAAAAATGTCAGTTGTAATGTAACTGAGATATCAGAAGTAACCAACATGAGTTGGAGTCACTTTGGAACTTACATATACTAATCAACACACATGGCCAAGTGTCACTGCCATGTTTCTCACCTAAAACAGTACAGACATAATAAATACAGTTTTTTTATTCTATCACAATAAGGATATGGCTCCCAAATCTAAGAGTAAGACAAGTGCATCCTCACGGATACCACCTTTCTCAGATGCTGAGAATGAGGTCATAGAACCTGGGTTTCCGTCTTCAAGGTGGATGGCTCCTTGACTTGTGTGTTTCCAACAAGCCCTTCTGTGATTATGTCTCACAACAGGTGGTCGATGACATCAATGCTGTTGGTGGACAGGGCTGTGTATACCACATGGACTGACATAGGGCCATTGACATGATTAAAAAGGCCATTGTCACAGCAGAGGCTGTGGAACAGAAGTGGAGCTGTACTGGTATAGGGCAGTCTACTGGACCACCTTTCACTGAGTTGGAGGAGTTCTTGTCAACTATCAGGCATCCAGGCAGCTCAGGAGAGTTTCACAGTGCAGTGCTGGATGTTGGGGCAGATGTGGAACAACCCCAAAGGATTTCTATTATTGATGCCCCAGTTAAGCCATAAAAATATTTTTACATCCACTTTTACAACTGATAGTCACTTGTATGCTTATACTACCTCTCTCAACTATTTTATTTATTTTATTTTTTATTTTACATTTGTTGACCAGGATAGTCCGACTGGATGCATGTCCATTTTCAGCGGAGGCCTGGGGAGAAAAGCTCCAAGGGTAAGCAGATACAGCATTACATAATACCAGCATTACATATTACAAACAGACTATTTACAGAGATTACATAAGTAAGCAAGTTAAACCAGCATTACATATTACAAACAGACTATTTACAGAGATTACATAAGTAAGCAAGTTAAACAAGTTCCACAGGTTCCACAGGTTACAGTTAATCCTGAGCACAAGTCAGGATTAAATCAAATTACACAGTAAACTGGTTAACAGATTTTTACACATTCTAGAGAGAGTTAGCCAGGCTTGATACATTGACATAGCCAGTTAAGTGACAAATGTTGTTTGAGTCTAGTTTTAAATTGACCTAAGAGAGTTCCAGGATCTACTTACAGAGTTTGTAAAGAGAGAATCACTGGCTGTGTTATTAATTCTGCTAGTCTGAATTAGTAGTTTGTTAGAGGATCGAAGCAGTCTAGGATTGTTATAGGGGGTGATAATATTTTTAAGTGCAGGAGTATTGCCCAGATTATAGAGGATTTTATAGGCCATAATCAGTTGGTTATACTGGATTAGGCTGGGTAGTTCAAGCCACCCAAGATGATTTAGATTGATGCAATGATGTGTCCTGAAAGGCAGCCCAGTGGCAAACCTGGCAATGTGGTTGTATCAAATTGAGAGTTTGTTAAGGACAGTCCTGTTTAAATTCGAGAGTAGAAGGGATGCATACAGAAGGGTTGAAAGAAGGTGAGAGCGAGCTATGGCAATTTTAGCTGGAGGGGTTAGGAAGGCTTTTATTCTGTAAAGTGACCCTAGTTTTTTATTGATGGTTTTGATAGTTTGGTTAACATGTAGGTCAAATTTTAGATTATTGTCTATGATGACACCTAATAGTTTTGTAGATGGGTCAGGGGAGATTATTGTGTCATCATTTGATTTTATGGTAAAGGTGAAAGCGGTAGACCTACTTGTTGGTGAAAATAACAGCATTTTAGTTTTTTGGGGATTTAGGATCAGACGATGTTCAGAAAGCCAGTTTTCTATTGTATTAAAGGTGGTCTGGGTAGCTGACCATAACTCTACTGGAGATGTGGCTGAGCAAATCAGAGTAGAGTCATCAGCATATTGGATACAGCTGACTTTTGGGATGACAGTATAAAGGTCGTTAATGAAGATGGAGAACAGCAAGGGCCCTAGTATAGAGCCTTGTGGTACTCCAAGGGTGTTAGGTAGAAGGTTAGAGAGTTTGTTCTGCCAGAGGACAGCCTACTGTCGACCATTCAGGTAGGATTGAAACCACTGAAGGGCTCCAGTGTCTAGACAGAATGTTTGCAGGGTGTGGATTAAAAGTTGCTGATCAACCATATCGAATGCCTTGGAAAGATCCAAAAAGAGGGCTGAGAATATATAATTATTGTTGCGATTATGGTTTATGGTGTTAGTAAAGGCTAGGAGGGCTGAAGTAGTGCTGTGATGAGGACGGAAGCCATGCTGAGTGTCTGCCATAAGGCGATTTTGGATTAGGTGGTGCATGAGTTGTCTATGAATACATTTTTCCATAATCTTTGCAAGTGGAGAGAGTATAGCTATTGGCCTATAATTGGAGAATTCAGTAGAGCTGCCTCCTTTGTGAAGTGGGATTACATAGGATATTTTCCAGATGGTGGGAATTTTAACTTCTACTATGGTTCGATTGATTAGTATTGAGACGGGGTAAGCAATAGCATCAGCTGATTTTTGTAGGTACTCGGCAGGCAGTTGATCAGCAGAAAGTGTAGTGGGTTTTAATTTTTTGATCAAGGTACGGATAAGTGAAGTGGCGACTGGTTGGAAGCTGAACGCGAGTAGGTTTCTAGGGGTGCTACTTTCAGGAGCAGGGGAGCTAGGAGGTAGTTGGCTAACTAGGGCTTGAATTGTCTCAGTAAAGAATTGGTTAAAACTATCAGAAACATCTTCAGGGGTTTTATCAATTGTAGCAGCAGGGATTGGGGTTGAAGTTTGTCCAGGATGTAGTAGATTATTTAAACCTGCCCAAAACTTCTGAGGGTTATGTTGATTTACTGTCTGTAAATTACAGTAGTATTGTTTTTTGTCTTGTAAAATTGATTTTTTGGTTTCGTTCCTGGATTGCCTGTATTTAATGTGATCTTGAGAGTCTTTAGAAGAACGCCATAAAGCCCATGCTTTGTTTCTAAGGGTAATTTTGAGTTTAGACTCTATAGAAAGCCATGGTGCAGTTTTTGCCTTGGTTCTCTTTGAACGAACAGGTGCATGCAAATCAAGGATCTCAAGGAATTTGTTGTTAAAGTATGCTACTGCTTCCTCTAAGGGGAGGTGTTTTAGAATAGACCAATTACATGAGTTTAGTTCTTGTTGGAATTTGGCAGGGTCAAAGTTTTTATTGTTTCTAACCTTTCTGAATAAGGGTTGTTGGGAATTAATGGTTTTGTGCTTAATTACATATGTGAGAAGGTGATCGCTTAGGCCATTAAGGAGGGTACCAGAGGTGTACAGTTTGGGGTGACTGTTTATGAGTACCCAGTCAAGTATACTTTCTTTTTGGTTGGGTTTACCTATCCTGGTAGGGGTGGATATGATTTGTTTAAATGCATGCAGGTTAATATGGGTGGTTGGGGATTCTGAGGAACAGGTGCCCCAGTCTATGTTAAAGTCTCCAAGTAGTAGGGTTTCTTGGGGGTAGTGAGATGATAGCCAGTGCAGGATATCTTCAAATGTAGATATACTGTTACCTGGGGGAATGTACATACAGATGATATTAATGCATTTATTTTTATTAAGTTGTAATTTGGTGGCAAGAATCTCTGAGTTATTAATCTGAGGAGGTTGTATTACATCTATGGTGACATTCAACTCAGATTTATAGAGTACAGCTACCCCCCCCCCTTCCTCGAAGCACGATCCAGCCTGTGTATGTTGTACCCAGGTGGTAACACTTCATTGTCTTTAGTGTTAGGTTTTAACCAGGTTTCAGATAAACAGAGAATCTCAGGGGAGTGGACATCCAGAAGTACACTATTGTGTCAAGGTACATCTAGCACTGAGGTACAATGACCACCTGCACATTGTATGGGCATACATGTACGTCTTATGTTTAGTAGTCACTGAGATTATAGTATTTGCACATGCAGATGAGGAATTGTGGCATGGGTATTGTGATTACTTTTATTGTTACTTTTTAGTGTACTCACAGGTTAAGCATTGTCTGGCACCAACACTGTGGACCTTTCTCCTTCTAATGGTGGACAAACTTTATTCTATAATTATGATGACAGTGATAAACAAGCACAGTTTGGGGCTGCAGGGGTTATGTCAGACACATGGGTTTAGCCCCCACATCCCTTCCCCACAGCATGGACACAGAACCATCTTAGAGTGGACAGGTTGATCGGACTTGGTTGATCAGAGTAGTGTGGTGACCCCCACCCATCGTGAGAAGGAGATACCACACAGGGGTGTTGGTGGAGGTGCTAAGTGTAGGTATGCTTACCATCCTCCCCCTGAGGGTGGTGTCAATAGCTTGCCACCCAATGTTTGTGTAGGGCCATTGTGGAGACACAGGCAAGTTCCACCTGGGCCTCAGAAGAGGTAAAAAAACTACTGCATGTCATGCACTCTGAGTTATAAGACTGCATAAACAGTGTATGTGTTACTCATTGTTCAGGACAAATGACCCACGGAACTGTGCAGTGTCTTTTTTGGATCATCTTTTTGGGGAGGGGCAGCACCTATGAGACCAGTCTAGTAGTACATCAGGATATGAACATGCCAGATCCCACTTCCACAGTGATAGTACATCTACTGCTACATCAGTGATGGATGTGCTTACACCTAGATGTGGTCATCCATATGGTCATGGCCCTGGGCATTGTCATGATGACAGCTCATCCTTCAGACATTGTTTAATTATAACCAGGGTTGTGGAAGTAGCATTGTAACTCCTGGCTGAGGCAGTTCACGTGGTCAAGGGTGTCCACGATGAACTTGATCCTCTGCCATGCACGGCTCACACCTATCCAGGATGCCGGAACAAATACTGTGGCAGACCCACACACAATACATGACACCACACACACACACACACACACACACACACACACACACACACACACACACGCACACACATACACATGCACACACACACACACACACACACACACACACACACACACGCCCACACGCGCGCGTGCACACACGCACACAAACACACACACACACACACACACACACATACACACACACACACATACTTCACCATGGACTTCCTCACATCTGGATATACTGTCCCTCAGAGAGCATACTTGCTAATAATTCATCTCTCACACTCATGCACTTCCTGTGTTTAAGAAGTGCCCTATTGTAACCCCCACACTGTGCAAATAATGATGACTGTGCCCTGCCTTTTACACAATCTGTGACTTAGAGTTGCCTATGTCTGATATACAGAATATCCAGCCAATGCATGAATAGTCAAAGGTCTTGTTTTCCTTTGGATGCATAATCCTTTTTCATTTGTTTTTAGTCTGTATACATTCTGTAGCAGTATTATTACTTGCAGTAGTACTAGTAGTCATATTTGTGTAGGACAGCTTCCTCATCCAGTTGTTCACATGATGCTGAGAATGCCCAGCCCTCTGGAGGGGGAGACTAACTTGGGCTGGTTTATGTCTGAAGCACATTGTGAGTGGCCAATGCATGTTTATGCATGTTGCTTCGTTATAATGTACAACTGCAAACAGATGTTTTGGATTAACTTGTGCTCATGCTGTACTGTCATACTTGTGTGGGACATACATCTACCCACCTATGCAGTTGTTGTTGAGCTTACTCTATCTTCTGGAGGAGTTTTTGACATGAGTTGACTATGTATAATGTACGTAGTTGCAAGAAATGCAAAGGTGACCACAGTATCTTTTGTTTTAATGCATCATTGTTAGTGTTTCTATTTGGTGCATCTGTTGGTTATTGTTATCATATTCCTGTACTGGCATTATCATTTTTATGTTCTGTTTACTCTTTCTATGTATTGTATTATTTGTTTATGACAGGTTAATCACACATCTTTGTTTGTGCAAATGAGAGTATCCTAGCCCTGGGTTGCCTATGTCTGATGCTTGCAGTAGCCATCCAGTGAGTGGGTAAGCAAAATCTGTTTTCTTTGTATATAGTAACATTACTATCTGTATCTGGTGAGCTCTTCTTTTAGTAAACCATGATTGTATGTGCAGTCCACTGCCTCTTTACCAATTCCGTGTCATACTGTGCTCGCCTCCATCGGGTATGGTCATTCCCTGCTGCTGGCTCTTCCTCTGACTCCTCATCTGTGTCGGCTGTCACTGCCTGTCATGGTGGGAACTGCAGTCTTCATACTGGGCCACCCTGTTGTGTTTTCTAAAGTATATTATGTAAGACAGTACATGATATTTTTCAGATCTGCAGAACCATATTGCAGGACACCTCCAGATGTATCCAGACAGTGGAACCATGATTCGAGCTTTCCAAACACATGTTCTATGATGTTTCTAGTGTACAGGTACAGTGGCCAATCATGTTCAGTGGGATTCTCAAAGGAGGCATGAGCGAGGTTCAAGTGCATAACCAGCATCCCCCACTAGATGTTCCGGTGATGTCAACCCTCGCAAACCTTAGGTAGAGATCACAGTTGTGTCATACGTGGGAGTTCTGGAAACTGGCTAAGTGTCATGTACACAAATTATCGAACATACTGTCTGAGTTACATACCACCTGGCAATTGATAGACTGATATACTTTTCTGTTTGCATACCTCCTTCACAGTTCACTGGGTGGGGGGCTTTATTTCAATGTGGGTGCAGTCTAGGGCCACCAGTAGCTCAGAGAAGTGGGTTATGGCATGGAAAGTTTGCATGGTGCTAACTCTCTTGTCTGGAGTATGTGGAAACCACATATGCTCTCCCAAGTGTTGAACCATTGTATTGAGGAACTGGTGGAGAATTCATGAGGCAGAAGCCTGTGAAACCCCCACTGTATCCCCTGTACATAAAGATACATGTACCTTGTGTCCACTGGTATGTGTTCTCCATGAATCCCTCACAGCCTTGTATGGCCCTGGCTGATGTCTACTGTTTCCTGTATGGAGTCCCTGACCACCCTGCGATGGTCCATTACTTCTGTGTAGCTTTTGGAGGTCTGATCTTCCTTGCTGAACTGAGTTGCAGTGTTCTAGTTTGTCAGCATTATTAAGCAATTTATCTTTTTTCCCCAAAAGCAAACTGCCATATAGAGTATCAATGAATTATCATAAGTTATGCATAAACTCTGTATGAGTGTAGCAAACCACTGGCTGCTTCCTCCTTCTGTTTTTCGTGATTGGATTTCAGAATGCT
>NC_056727.1:171309842-171374842 GCF_019279795.1 Protopterus annectens | reverse complement strand
TGTTTTGAAGTGCACTTCTATCTATCTGTTTATCTGACTGTCTATCTATACACTTGGTAGTTCATGTTACAGTAAAGCTTTAAATGGTAAGTATTTAAAATTATTTAAAATGTCAGGCCTTGACATTTTGAGTCCCAGAATGTGAAGATTGAATGACTGAAGATGGAAACTTACATATATTAACTTCATGATGGTCATTTCTTGGAATAATTTACTTTTCTTCAAAGTATGCTGATCTCAGAGTTTTTTTATATGTTCAGGGGGTGTGGTATGCAGGAAGATTTACCTCCTTGTAAAAAACAAGTTTAAAGGAGAAAAGTGGTGTTCAGCATTCGCTCTTTTCCTGTATTTTTGGAATTTTTTTTTTAGAGTTTCAGGACTTGGCATTGCAAGTCCCAATATTTCAATAGGAAACCACTTTATTTTTTTGTCCTCTCACCCACCATTTTTTGTCCACTCTTTGTTTCCACTCTGATTCCTGTACAGAGATAACCCCATGGTTATTATCTATATCTTATTTGTTCATTTCCAGTCTGAAGTACGATTTGCACATAGTGCTCTATGAGTGCAGTACCTACATGCACTTAGGGACTATGTGAGGAAATTAAACTTTAAATGTTTATTTCCTAACAAGGTTCAGGAACCTTTATGTTTTGTTAAGCCTAGTACATATAACCCGCCTTTGAAAAAAGAACTTGAATTGTTCCAAATGTTATGTGAGCAGCAAATTACAGAAATGTTTAATAGTAAACCTGCTTATAAATATTTTAATATGAATCCTGTACAAAAAGAAATGTTAGATGATTTGTTGAACAATGAAATTATTCTAGTAACAAAAGCTGATAAGGGTAATGCTTTAGTAGTTTTATATAGGAATGTATATGTGCAAACTATGAATAAAATGTTGTCAGACCAAGCGTTTTATAGTAAGGTGTTGTTCAAAGAAATTAAAAAACAGTATTTGTTCATAGATGGCCAAATTGAAGAATGGTTTTTGACAGGGTGAATTACGATGCAAATTAGTGATTTTTTTGGTGGTTCCAGCTCCAAAAATTAGTCGTATATTTGGGCAGCCAAAAATCCACAAAAATGTAGATAAACCACCTATGCGCCCAATAGTAAGTAGTAGTGGAAGTAAAACAGAAACACTTGCCATCTATGTAGATAAACACTTACAACAAATAGTGGTAGACAATGATGCATATATAAAAGACTCCTTTGATTTTAAAAATAAAATAAGGGAGCTAGAAATAGACGAAAATGTTTATCTTGTTACACTTGACATTAAGTCATTATATACTGTTATTCCCAACAATGCTGGAATGGAAATAGTTAGGTTTGAACTAATTAGAGCTAGAAAGCTTTCACATGATACAGTGGGGCTTATAATGGAAATGTTAAATTTAATTTTAAGCTATAATGTCTTTGAATTTAATGGTGAGCTATATAAACAAACAAATGGTGTAGCGTGGGGGCAGCAATGGCCCCGAGCTATGCAAATATTTTTATGCAGGGATGGGAGAGAGTTCATATTTATGAAAGTATATATAAGTGCAATATTATATTCTATAAACGTTTTATTGATGACGTTTTTCTTGTTTGGAGAGGGGGTGGTATTGATCTATTTCTTAAGTATTTAAATGAAGTATGTTCTTATTTAAAATTTACATCAGCCTGTGACAAATTGAGTATCAACTATTTGGATTTAAATATTTATAAGGAAGATGGGGGTCTATGCACCTCTATATATAAAAAAAGTTTCAAAATAATACATATCTGCATTACGATAATTTACATCCAAACAAAACTAAAAATAATATAGTTGAGTCAAATGAAAAGGGTAGATAGGTTAACTGACAAGGAAAGTGATTTTGTCAGAGAAAGTGAGGCTTTATGTACTTATTTTGTGAGTAGAGGGTATCCTAAGAAAGTAATAGCAGAAGCTCTAGAAGAAAGTCGATGTAATAGACACAAACTAAAAGTGTCTGACAATGTTAATAAAAAGCAAAGTGATTTTGTGACGTCGATGCAGATAGAAAACAGCATAGATACTTTTTCCATTAAAAATATTGTTATTAATAACTGGAAATTGTTTAATTCAGATGCAGAGATGATGAAAGTTGTGGGAGATAGACCATTATTTGTACAGAAAAAGGGACAAAGTTTTAAAAATCTATTTCAAGCTAGATTAACCCCCCCCCCCCCATTTCTCTACCCACACAGAATAGGGTTATTAATACAGGAATGTATAAGTGTTTGAAGTGTAATATGTGTAACTTCTTGATGACAGATGCCAAACAACTAACAGTGGGAGGGCATGTGATAACAATACAAGGAAAATATAGCTGCAAATTGAGATTTATTGTTTATTTAGGCATATGTATGTCCTGCAATTCATTTTATGTTGGGCAGACAACTAGAGAATTAAATAGACGCATTTATGAGCATAAATATGCAGTATCTGTGAAAGATGAAAAAAATGCTTTTGGTAAACATTATAAAAATAATGCAAGTTGTAAAGTGAATTTCAAGTTTATTGTGTTAGACGAAGTGATAAATGTGCACAATAGATTTGATGCTGAAGATGAGCTCGGGTGGAAGGAATATGTTTGGCAAATTAAACTGAATGCATGCTGTCCACCTGGAATGAATGATAGGTCTGATTTTGTTGCATATTTAAAAAAGAGAAAGTTACATCATAATTAAATGGTCATGTGTTTGTTTTAGTAGCATTTTAAGTAAGTAGTATTTTACTATATTATTCAGTCTGAGGAAGTCCAAAATGGATGAAAGCGCTTACTGATTTTTGAGTCTGTGGATTAAAAGCACCTTTTTACTGTATTTTAAGTCTGTGGATTAAAAGTAGAAATTTTTTGAACTTTGTGTTCCTGATCTGTGGTTTACTTTGAAATTTTACGTTGTTCCAGAGAGGTGTGTTTTTGATAAGATGGTATATGACATTTCCTTCTTTCTGGTGCCTCTGTCATAATGATGTGAATCTCTCAGTGGTGTCATACTTCATTGTTGTGCTGCGTATGTCTGCTTGTGACTCCATGTCCTACAATTCTAGTTTGTGCACATCATTATATATTGCTTAGGTGTGCAGGGCATTGTCCTCCTTCTTGTAGGCCTGACCCCTAACATGTGACTCAATCATCAAAACTTTAATCCCAACAAGAAAAACGTCAGTGAGCACCAGTGTATTTGTATTCCACAAAATAGTGGCAACAAAAACAGGGAACGTGTTATGTTAGGGGCTGCATCAAGATTATAGGTTCATAGGTGAGTACTAGGCTAATGGCCCTAGAGCCAACACACGCCTAGCCCAAGAAAATACTCAGACGTCCTGTTGCCAGACGTTAGTTCCCTGTGCCCCTATCGAGCAAGGCTGTTGAAATGATCCCCGGGGTGAATTTATTGTTACCTATCCACTCTTGAAGAGGGCCAGTGAGGTGTTCTGCTTGACATGAATGGGGAATTTATTCCAGAGTATGGGTAGTCTCTGGGTTAGGAACCTGTCCCTCCAGCAGGTTCTGTTTATTGTGGTGATGTGGTTGAAGTCCTTCGACTGTGTGGTGCGGAGGGATTGAGTCTTTTTCAGATGAAGCATGTCTAGTAACACTGGGTCTGACATGGCTTTGCATGCCAAGCAGAGATCGCCTCTGAGTAGGCAATATGAGATGGAGTATAGCTGTAGTTTTTTGAGTTTGTCTGTGTAGGGTAAGTGTTTGAGTCCTAGGATCCTCTTTGTGAGGAATTTCTGTGGCCTCTCCAATTGTTGCAGGTGTCTAGTGAGGTACATGCCAAATTGGGCATTGTACTCTATAATGAGTCTAATGAGAGATGAGTAGAGAGGGATTATGACCTCCTTCTTCCTGGATGAAAAACCCTTTGTAATGAGGTGTGCTATGTTGAAGGACTTTCTAACTACAGTGGCCACATGGTTGCTGAAGGAGAGGTTGCTATCCACTTGTATCCCTAGATCTCTTATCACATCTTGGGAGTTGAGAGGGCTACCGTTAATGTGGTAGCTCATGGGTATCATGTTTTTCCCAAAGGGGATGACGATGCACTTTTTGGCATTGAGCTTAAGACCATGGTTCTGGCACCAATCGTTGGTGTCAGTAAGGCCTTTTTGTAGGATGTCGACGTCAGCTTGAGAGTCAACAATGGCCCCTAGTTTGCAGTCGTCTGTGAACTTGGTTAACCAGAGTCCTTTGGTTTTGGCCTGAACTTCAGAGAAGTATATACCAAACAAGAGAGGACTCAGGACCGATCCTTGTGGGACGACACTTGTGACTGCCCGGTAGTCAGATTTGGAGTCTGCTACTTTCACCATGTGGGTTCTGTCTGTGAGCCAGTTAGGTACCCATCTTATGATGTAGGGGTTAATGCTTAGGTTGGTTAGTCTATCAATGATCCCTGAGTGGGGGATAGTGTCAAAGGCCTTGGCCATATCGAGGTAGGCTGTATGGACTGCCTTGCCTTCATTGACCGGTATGGTGACAGAATTGAAGAAGTCTATCAGGTTAAGCAGACATGATCTGCCCTTTACAAACCCAAACTGTGAGGGATCCAGGGTTTGAAGGTTCCTATATCCTTATTTATGAGGTCCATAATGACGCGCTCCATGGCCTTAAAGATCATGCTTGTCAGGCTGATGGGGCGATAGTTTCCTGGGTCAGTAGTCACTCCCCCTTTGTGGAGAGGAATGACTGTAGTGACACACCATTCAGTAGGGGAAAAGCCTGAAGTTAGGCTGTGGTTGAGCAGGGCACTCAGGTGAGGTGGCAGTTCCCTTTGTAACTTGTGTAGCATGCAGCCAGGTATGTTAGGTCCCATGGAGGCTGTGTTTTTGGATTTGGATAGTGCGGCCTCTACCTGAACTGCCATGATATTAGGGATTTGGCATTCCTCGGGTATTGGGAAGGGCCCTTTTGGGGGTGGGGGGGTAAAGTTTGCACTAAACCTGTCTGCCAAGATGTTGGCAATATCTGTTGGTTCAGTATAAGTGTTGGCATTGTGCAGTAGCTCAGAGCATCCCTGCGTATTGTTATGCAGGTTCTTGATGTAACTAAAGAATGCCTTGTGGTTATCTTTAGCATCTGTTGCAATTTTGTTTTCATGACCAGCTTTGGAGGCTTTAATAAGGGATCTCAGTGTTTTGCTGAGACTTACAAGGACATTTTTCCAGTCTTGGGATTTAGCCCTTTTCTGCAGCAGTTTTTTTCTTCTGTTGTAGAGTTTGTTAATGGCAGGGGACCACCAGATAGGCTTCCTCTTTTTGGAGGACATGACCTTGATTCTGTTAGGGATGGCCTGATCCATGCACTTGTGCAAATGTTCATATAGCGCCTTAGTGTATGATTCTGCAGTCATATACCCTTCCTCTGTTTGCATGGGTGATGTGAAGTTTGACACTTCTGTCTTTAGAGGGGCAAAATTGGCTTTGGAAAAGTTTTTGACTGTGGTTTTCTTCGTGGGGGTGCAGGTAGGATTTAGATATCGACTGTGATCAACTTATGGTCAGATCTGTCTAATGACAAGTTGATCACTGGTGTAGAGCAGTGGTCACCCATGTTAGTGATGACCAGATTGAGGATGTTTCTGCCTCTGGTGGGGGTGAGAATGAGTTGGTCCAGGGCGTTGGAGTTAATGAATTCCAGAAATCATTGGGTAAATGAATTGGAGCAGGAGTAATTTTCCCAGCTAATGAAGGGGTAGTTAAAGTCCCCAGTATAAGGGTATTAGGTTGTACCCTAATGCTTTCTTGAGTGTTCAGGAAAGCAGAATGGGAGTCTTGGGACATAGTGGGGATCTATAGCAGGCTACAATCTGGATTGCTGTTTTATCCAGTGTTAGTTGCACCTGAAGCATCTCTGACGCATTAAGTTGGGCAACCAGTCTGGAGGTGTGAGTGTTCTTTATGAAGATGGATATGCCACCTCCTTTGGGGCTTCGGTCCACACCTCCTTTGGGGCTTCGGTCAAGGTTTGGGGGCTGGAAGGTGTGATATACTGTGTAGCCTGGTAGCATTGTGGTGCTCTCTGGAGCCTTGAAGCAGGTCTCAGTTACTGCACAGAGGTCGATGTTCTCCAGTTTTAGGAGTGACTCGAGTGAGTGCATTTTGAGATTTAGGCTTCTAGCATTGAGTAGCATTACCCTCAGGTTGCGTTTGTTTGCAGTTGTTATGGTGGTAGTTTTGTCTTCAGGGCATTGCATAAAAAAGGCACTATAGGGGTAGCAAGAGCCTTTGCCAGTATCTGGAATCCCAGGGGTGACAGATGCAGGCCATCTCTGGCAAAGCATCAAGGTCTGTCGATCATGTCATCCCAGGTAGACAGATATTGGATCCCCTTTGAATGACACCAGAAACTTAACCAATTGCTGAAGTCAATCATTTTCTGCTTGTACTGTGGTATCATTCTAGGTGATGGCAATATGCTCTCAGGGCTAGGGTCTAATACCTGGGCTACAAGATCCGAGAGCTCTTCCATGTCTCTTTTCATATAGTCTAGGGAGGAACATCTTAAGTCGTTCACACCAACATGGACAATGACCGAGTCATACTTGTACTTGTTGTGGAGAGACCCAAGTGCATGCGTTATGGGGCAGATACTGGCACCCGGCATGCAGCTGATTGTAACCTTCTCCTTATTTAGCCTAGTGAGTGGGATGTCAGTGTGCCTTACTATAGAGTTACCAATGATTAGGTAGACTGTTTTGCTGTAGAGGTTTAGGTTGAGTGGTGCAATGTTTATGTGGGCTATGTGTCACAGGGGTTGTGTTTGGGTGAGATGTTTGCTTGCATTTTTGCCTCGGAGCTCTTTGCTGTTTGGGCAGATTTTTATTGAGAACCTCCACGAAAGTGGGTGTGTGTTTTGTGTTACTATGTGAGAGGTGTGGTGGTGTGTGATATGGAGGGCTATGTGTTCTGTGTGGTGTGGAATGTATGTTTACCTTGTCCTCTTGACTGGTTAGCCCAGTCTTGGTCTGAGAGAACATGGCTTCCAGTTTGGTTATGTATGTGCATCTCTCACAAGTGGATGTGTTAGTAGGTAGGAGGAAAGACCCAAGTGCATGCATTATGTGGCAGATCCTGGCACCCGGCAGGCAGCTGACTGTAACCTTCTCCTTATTTAGCCTAGTGAGTGGGACGCCAGTGTGCCTTACCATAGAGTTACCAATGATTAGTGTATTGGGTAGACTGTTTTGCTGTAGGGGTTTAGGTTGAGTGGTGCACTGTTTATGTGGGCTATGTGTCACAGGGGTTGTGTACTGTTAATTGTTGCTTGACTAATTTTATATCATTGCTGGCTGACTTCAGAGTTGTGCACTGTTATTTTTGCTAAACTGTATAGTTTTTTCAGATCTCTGCTGAAGGTGTTGGTTTTCTCCACCTCCCCCTATTTCTCTGTGTCCTAAGTTGGTATAACTGGTTTTACATCCTGTGTGTTATCTGACTATCTCAAGGATTACTTGCATAAAATTAGACTCTCTTACAGCCTGCATATCATTGCTGGAGTCTTCCTGTGTCCTGACAGAGTGCTCTTCAAACTATCTGGAGATATACAGAGCTAGGTATATTTTTCTGGCACTTCAGAGTTGTGTACTGTTAATTGTTGCTTGACTAATTTTATATAATTGCTGGCTGACTTCAGAGTTGTGCACTGTTATTTTTGCTTCACTGTATAGTTTTTCAGATCTCTGCTGAAGGTGTTTGTTTTCCCCACCTCCCCCTATTTCTCTGTGTCTTAAGTTGGTATAACTGGTTTTACATCCTGTATGTTATCTGACTATCTCAAGGATTACTTGCATAAAATTAGACTCTCTTACAGCCTGCATATCATTGCTGGAGCCTTCCTGTGTCCTGACAAAGTGCTCTTCAAACTATCTGGAGATATACAGAGCTAGATATATTTTTCTGGCACTTCAGAGTTGTGTACTCTTAATTGTTGCTTGACTAATTTTATATCATTGCTGGCTGACTTCAGAGTTGTGCACTGTTATTTTTGCTTCACTGTATAGTTTTTCAGATCACTGCTGAAGGTGTTGGTTTTCCCCACCTCCCCCTATTTCTCTGTGTCTTAAGTTGGTATAACTGGTTTTACATCCTGCGTGTTATCTGACTATCTCAAGGATTACTTGCATAAAATTAGACTCTCTTAGTAACAGCCTGCATATCATTGCTGGAGCCTTCCTATGTCCTGACAGAGTACTCTTCAAACTATCTGGAGATATACAGAGCTAGGTATATTTTTCTGGCACTTCAGAGTTGTGTATTTTTAATTGTTGCTTGACTAATTTTATATCATTGCTGGCTGACTTCAGAGTTGGCACTATTATTTTTGCTTCACTGTACAGTTTTTCAGATCTCTGCTGAAGGTGTTGGTTTTCCCCACCTCCCCCAATTTTTCTGTGTCTTAAGTTGGTATAACTGGTTTTACATCCTGTGTGTTATCTGACTATCTCAAGGATTACTTGCATAAAATTAGACTCTCTTGGTATCAGCCTGCATATCATTGCTGGAGCCTTCCTGTGTCCTGACAGAGTGCTCTTCAAACTATCTGGAGATATACAGAGCTAGGTATATTTTTCTTGCACTTCAGAGTTGTGTACTGTTAATTGTTGCTTGACTAATTTTATATCATTGCTGGCTGACTTCAGAGTTGTGCACTGTTATTTTTGCTTCACTGTATAGTTTTTCAGATCTCTGCTGAAGGTGTTGGTCCCCCCCCCCCCACCACCACCATTTCTCTGTGTTTTAAGTTGGTATAACTGGTTTTACATCTGGTGTGTTATCTGACTATCTCAAGGATTACTTGCATAAAATTAGACTTTCTTAGTAACAGTCTGCATATCATTGCTGGAGCCTTCCTGTGCCCTGACAGAGTGTTCTTCAAGCTATCTGGAGATATCCAGAGCTAGGTACATTTTTCTGGCACTTCAGAGTTATGTAGTTAATTGTTGCTTGACTAATTTTATATCATTGCTGGCTGACTTCAGAGTTGTGCACTGTTATTTTTGCTTCACTGTATAGTTTTTCAGATCTCTGCTGAAGGTGTTGGTTTTCCCCCACCTCCCCCTATTTCTCTGTGTTTTAAGTTGGTATAACTTGTTTTACATCCTGTGTGTTATCTGACTATCTCAAGGATTACTTGCATAAAATTAGACTCTCTTAGTAACAGCCTGCATATCATTGCTGGAGCCTTCCTGTGTCCTGACAGAGTGCTCTTCAAACTATCTGGAAATATATAGAGCTAGGTATATTTTTCTGGCACTTCAGAGTTGTGTATTGTTAATTGTTGCTTGACTAATTTTATATCATTGCTGGCTGACTTCAGAGTTGTGCACTGTTATTTTTGCTTCACTGTACAGTTTTTCAGATCTCTGCTGAAGGTGTTGGTTTTCCCCACCTCCCCCTATTTTTCTGTGTCTTAAGTTGGTATAACTGGTTTTACATCCTGTGTGTTATCTGACTATCTCAAGGATTACTTGCATAAAATTAGACTCTCTTAGTATCAGCCTGCATATCATTGCTGGAGCCTTCCTGTGTCCTGACAGAATGCTCTTCAAACTATCTGGAGATATACAGAGCTAGGTATATTTTTCTTGCACTTCAGAGTTGTGTACTGTTAATTGTTGCTTGACTAATTGTATATAATTGCTGGCTGACTTCAGAGTTGTGCACTGTTATTTTTGCTTCACTGTATAGTTTTTCAGATCTCTGCTGAAGGTGTTGGTTTTCCCCTACCCACCCTCCCTATTCCTGTCTTGTTTAAATTTGGAGGCTTTTGCAGTTGGCCGCCCCCACTGTAGATTTGATCTGGGACACTCCCCCCATCCCATCTCTTTACCTCATTCTACCTAATAGACTCCTTCTGCACTTGTTTTTAGTCATTTTTAATTTAACTGCATTTTTTAAACTGTTTGGTCTAACATTGCTACATACTCAAGTGTGCTAGCTTGCACTGCATTTGAGTTGTTTTTACTGCTGTTTTAGCTACTTTTCTGTATATAAAAAAAATCTAAGCCCGTTTCCTACCTTTCCTGTTACTAGTGTAGTCCAGATTCAGATTTGCTGTATCCAGGACTGTATGTAAGCTTCTGAGCCCCCCAAGCTTTCTGTGTTGGAGGTAAGCCTTCTAGCTTATCAATGGGAGTGGTAAGCACTAGGTAACCTATCTACCACATAAGGAGTGGTTCTGGCCCAGAAATTGTAGTTATTGGCCGTTTGGGCAGTTTTTCCATCTCTCTCTTAACTTTCTGATTTAAAAGCCCATATTTGCAATTGTTTCCCCCCTTTCCTGTAACTAGTTTAGTCCAGATACAGATTCTTATTTTTAGCACTTGAATTTGCTTATTTGTGATCAGCACTTGTTCAGAACTTGTTGTAAGCACTAAATAACATACTAATTACTACAGCACTCAACCTTCCTTATTACTTAGAGGAAAACAGTTTTGGTATTTACTTTCCTCACTTGCATAGATAAAAACAGCCCTTATACTCACTTTCCTCACTTATCTAGAGGAAATTTTTTTTTATTCAGGCATGTCCAAGGGTCAGCTCCAAGTCTTCTCTCCTGTCTATCTGATGAATCTGGGCATCTTGGGGCAATGTAGAAATCGCCTCATGCACACAGACAACCCTCTCCTCCTACCACCCAACACTACAACCTGTGAGAGATGCACTTATCTAGCCAAACTGGAGGTAAAGCTCTCACCAACCAAGACTGAACTTGACAGTCAAGAGGAGAAGGTAAACACTTGCACCACACCACACACATCACATAGTCTCACTAAATCTACACCACCAAAATCCACACATAGAAACACAAAAACATTCACGGAGGCTCTCAATAATAATCTGCTCAAGCAACAGAGACCTCCAAGGCAGAAATGCAAGCAACCTCCATCCCGCAGCACAACCCAAATGACACATAGCCTGCAGACTCAGTGTGCCACTCAACCATAGCCAATAAGGCAAAACAACGTACCCAACACACTAGTCATAGGTGACTCTATAGTGAGCCACACCGATGTCCCACTCACCAGGCTAAACAAGGAGAAGGCTACTGTCAGCTGCCTGTTGGGTGCTAGGATCCTCCACATAACCCACTCACTCAGGTCACTCCATAAATACAAATATGACTCTGTCATTGTCCATGTTGGTGTGAATGACCTGAGATGTGCCTCCCTGGACTACATGAAACGAGACATGGAAGAGCTCTCCGATCTTGTAGCCCAGGCAGGTATGACCCTAGCCCTGAGTAGCATTCTGCCATTACCCAGAATGATACCGCAGTACAAGGACAAAATGATTGACTTCAACAATTGGCTAAGCTTCTGGTGTCATTCTAAAGGGATCCAGTATCTGTCTGCCTGGGATGACATGGTCGACAGACCACAATGCTTTGCTACAGATGGCCTGCTCCTGTCACTCCTGGGATTCTGGATACTGGCTAAGGTTCTTGCCACCCCTATAGTGCCTTTTTTGGGCAAGGTTCAAATGACAAATTCACCACCGTAACAGGAACAGGCAAGCAGAAACTGAGGGTGATGCTACTCAGTGCTAGAAATCTAAATCTCAAAATGCACTCACTCGAGGCACTCCTTAAAATGGAGAACATCAATATCTGTGCAGTGACTGAGACCTGGTTCAAGGCTGCACTACCAAGCTATAACTCATACCACACTTTTCGGCCATGTAACCTGGACCAAAACACCAAAGGCGGAGGTGTGTCCATATTCATTAAGGATATTCACACCTTCAGGCTAGTTGCTCAGCCTAATGCAGCAGAGGTTATCCAAGTGCAACTAACTCTGGGCAAAACTGCAATCCAAATTTTAGCTTGCTACAGATCCCCCACCATGCCCCAGGATTCCCACTTCTCTTTTCTTGATGTACTGGAAAATATTAGGGTTCAACCAAACACCCTAATAATGGGTGATTTCAACTACCTCACAATTAACTGGGAAAACTACTCATGTACCAACTCCTTCGCTCATTGCTTTCCGGAATTCATAAACTCCAATGCCCTGGATCAACTTATCCACACCCCCACCAGGGGCAACAATATCGCAGATCTAATCATTACCAGCATGAGTGACCAGTGTTCCACACCTGAAGTCAACACCTCATTGGTCCGATCCGACCATAAGCTAATTACCTTAGATATCCACATCCTGCCCCCACCCCCCATTAAGGAAACCACGGTAAAAAAATTCTCTAAAGCCAACTTCATGCTTCTTAAGACAGAAGTGGTGAACTTCATGACACCCATGCAGATGGACAATACAGTTACTACTACTGAATCCTTCACAATTGCACTTTATAAGCACTTATACAAGTGCATGGATTGTGCTATCCCAAACAAAACCAAGACGCTAACCTCCAAAAAAAGGAAGCCAATCTGGTGGTCCTCTGCCATAAACAAACTGTACAACAGAAGGAAGAAACTGTTGCAAAAGAGAGTAAAATCCCATGAGTGGAGGAGCTTCCTGGTCAGCCTCAGTAAGAAGCTGTGATCCCTGATAAAATCCTCCAAAGCTAGTTACGAAAACAAAATTGCCACTGATTCTAAAGACAACCACAAAGCATTCTATAGCTATGTCAAGAATCTCAATGGCAACACTCAGATCTGCTGAGTTACAGCACAATGGCACTAAATATACAGACCTAACTGATATTACCAACATCCTGGCAGATAGGTTCAATGCTAACTTTACCCCCCTCTCACCCCCTAAAGAGCCTATCTCTATACCGGAAGAATGCAAAGTTCCTGTAATCACGGCTGCACAGGTAAAAAACATACTCTCCAAAGCCAAGAACACAGCATCCATGGGACCAGACAACATCCCAGGCTGCGTTCTACATGGACTACAGAAAAAACTGGCACCCCACCTAAGTACCATGTTCAATCATAGCCTCACCTCAGGCTTTGTGCCTGCTGAATGGCGCACAGTGATGGTTATCCAACTCCACAAGGGGGGAGCCACCACGGACCCCGGGAACTACCACCCCATTAGCCTGACAAGCCTGGTCTGCAAGGCCATGGAACATATTATCATGGAACTTATAAACAAAGACATTGGTAATCTCCAAACTCTGGACCCAACCCAGTTCAGGTTTGTAAAGGGCAGATCATGTCTCCTAAACCTGATAGACTTCTTTGAAGCAGTCACCAAAGCCGTAGACGAGGGTAAGGTGGTTCACACAGCCTATCTAGATCTTGCAAAGGCTTTTGACACCATCTCCCACTCTGGAATTATAGATAAACTCACTAAACTAGGTATAAATTCCTATGTCACAAGATGGGTTGCCAACTGGCTCACTGACAGAACCCACACTGTGAAAGTAGCAGACTCCAAATCCGACTTCAGGCCAGTGACAAGTGGAGTACCACAGGGTTCAGTCCTGGGTCCTCTCCTGTTTGGCATCTACTTCTCTGAAGTACAGACTAACACAGAAGGTCTTTGGCTAATGAAGTTCGCAGATGACTGCAAACTAGGAGCCATAATCGAAACTCCTAATGATGTGGACATCCTACAAAAGGGCCTCACTGGGACAAATGCCTGGTGTCAAAGCCATGGCCTCAAGCTCAATGCCAAAAAGTGAATTGTCATCCCCTTTGGTAAAAACCCATGAACTACAACATAGGCGGTAGTATACTTAACACTGAAAGTGTGATAAGAGACCTTGGGACACAGGTGGACAGTAGTCTCTCCTTTGATAATCACATCACCACAATAGTCAGGAAATCCTTCTATGTGGCACACCTCATCACAAAAGGTTTCTCCTCCAGAAAAAAAGAGATCATTGCTCCTCTCTACTCATCATCACTCATTGGACCCATTATAGAGTACAACGCCCCTTTTGGTATGTACCTCAGAAGACATCTACAACAACTGAAAAGGCCACAAAAATACCTCACAAAGAGGATTACCAGCCTCAAACAGATGCCGTACGCAGACTGTCTCAAAAAAATCCAGCTTTACTCCGTTGCATATTGCCTACTCAGAGGTGATCTCTGCCTAACATACAAAGCTATGTCAAACCCAGAGCTGTTGGACATGGTCCCAGTCCCTCGGAGCTACACACTCTAGGGACCTAAACCTTGTCACCACAATAAACAGTACATGCCTTAAGGATAGATTCCTGTCCCAAAGACTTCCCATACTCTGGAACAGACTACCTATCTATATCAAACAAAGCTCCTTATTACTACTCTTCAAGAAAAATCTTGATGATTGGATGGGAAATAGGAAATTCACCCCGGGAATCACTTCTGTGGCTCTGCTCGACAGTGGCACAGGAAAATAATTTTCTTGGGTGGCAAAAGCCAGGGTACCTTTTTGGCTGGGCTTGTATAGACCCTAGGGCCGATAGTCTAGTACCTACCTATGAACCTATGAGAGGGTTTTCTGTGTACATGAGGCAGTTGCTACATTGCCTCAGAATTCCCAAATTCACCAGGCTAAAAGGAGAAAGTGTAGGGTACTGACCTTTAGACATGCCTGGATAGGTGCTTAGTTTTTAAATACTGTAGCTGTTTTACAAGTACAGTAGAACTGTAGCTGTTATGTAAGTACTGTAGTTGTTATTCTTTTTTTATAAGTACTAAAGCTGTGTTGTTAGTGCTATTAGCAGTTTGTGCGGCTATAAGAACAGCTGCAAGAGGTTCTGAGCAAGTGCTGGGTTTAAAGATCTGGCTTGAGTGCTCAGAGATGAAAGCTAAGAAGATCTAAGGGAAAATTTGAAGAGCACACTTTAAGGCACCGGTAATAGTTTACCCTAGCTTAGCGGTACTCAGCGAAGCACAAACCCACACAAACACGGGTTTTTAAGTCAAAAAATTGAAAAGGATAGAAGTAGCCCAAAACAGCCAATTAAAACCAGTTCTTGAGCTGAAAACCACTATTCTTAGCGATAGATAGGCTGCTCAGAGCTTACCACTCCCACTGATAAGCAGAAAGACTTCTCTCTATCTCTGCAATGTCTGGACAACTCAAAACACCAAATAAATCAGCAAATCTGAGATCCAGACTATTCTAATTTGAGAAAATGTGGGAAACGAGCAAATAGATAGGATTTTTTTTTTGTTTTTTTGTTTTCTCAGATACAAAAACAGAAATGCAGTATAAAAATACACTTATAAGAATCTAAAAGGCTAGCACACTTGAGTGTGAAGCCTGTATCAGAAAATGCAGTTGAAAAAAATGATTTTAAAAGTGCAGTACACAAAATAAGTAGAGAACAGTTAAATTAAATAATAACACTATTAGCAGAATGTATTGGTTTGTAGCCATCCCCTGTTCCAGTAGCCACTGGAGAGAGAGATCTCAAAGCATCTAGTATCTCATTCCCCTAAGATACAGAAATAGTGGACTCTACTTTGTGGACAGAGACACCACACAGGAGCTGACACAAATGTGTTGACCTCCCATGCAGGTTCATGGGATGCATGCAATACTGATTCTTATGGACACCAAGAAATTTGTAGCATTGAAAATCCTTGCTACAGGGAACTTTCAGTGACCAGCTAGGGACATGGTGGGTGCATCCTTGGTACCTGTCTCATGGATACTACAACAGTTTCTCAAAGACAGACTACAGTATGCAAAGGACCATGTGTGATTTACACATACTGCAGAGCAGAGAAACAACAGCATGCAGTTTTTTTTATGTAATGGCCTATTTCCCTGGTGTGCTAGGTTTCACTGACTGCACCTATATTGCCATCAAGGCCCCACCTTGGACACAGGGTAAACAGTATAGCAACCATAAGAGATTCTACTCCATCAATTACAAGGTGGTCTGCGATATACAGGGTATAATGTACAGTGCATCAGTATGCCACCGACATCTGGCATGTGCGTGATTTAAATCATTAATTTGTGTGGGTGGTTTACGTCAGGGACATCATATCAGCAATAGGTGATGCCTTGGAGCCATGGCTAATGATAACCATATTAAAACCATATACCATGACCAAGAATGCATACCACACAGACCTGAGACATCATCAAATGTGCATTCCTATTTATGAAGGCCCAGTCCTGCTGTTTAGACACCTGTAATGGCACCCTGCAGTACACTGCAATTATTATTATTATTAATTATTTTATTATTATTATTATTATTATTATTATTATTATTAGTAGTAGTAGTAGTAGTAGTAGTAGTAGTAATTATTATTACTCTTCCTTCTGTTAACTATAATTCTTATGGTACAAGCCTGAGTATCGAAATTTTGTGCAGTGACAAACACTTTTTCCTCTGTGTTGATCTGTATGACAATAAAATTTATTTTGACTTTGCCTTTGACTTTGACTCTTGAGACCTGCAGCAGGGTATTTGCTATGCATGCAATGTTGGTACACAAACAAACATATACAGCAAGATATTGCCATCGGGGAGAGGACATGCCAGAGACAACAGTGAAGGACATGCCTGGTGAAGAGTTTGTAGAGGACCAGGCTGTAGAGGATAATCATGGAAGGTTATGGCAGTGCTGTGCACCATGGTACTGGTTAAAAGGCAGCATGTAGTTTACATGCTAATCTGTAGCCAGATTAGACCTATCAAACAGTAACAATGATGCATGCAGTACAACAATTAGGTCATGTTATGTCATGCATGGAGTGGCCACACTGTGCATCAGATACAGGTTACCCTAATAATGCAACAATAAGGGCAGGGCACAGTTACTATCATATGCATATGTGAGAAGGACCACAGTGACATGGGTTGGCAGCAGAGACTAGGAGTATGTTTGTGTAGGGGGGTGAATCTGATGATGTGGGTGTCTGTGTATGTCATGACCTGTTCAAAGTGGTGAGCATTTAAGAATATGCATGGAGCAGCTGATGTATTCAGTTTAGGGCACTTGTGCAAAGGCAGGTTGGGATTAGTCAGATGGCATATGGGTGGATGCAACCCCTGCAGATGTTGCTGCACTATGTCTTTTTTGTCTTACAGTTACAATGTACCATAAAGAAATATGTGGACTGTGGAGGTTGGGAGGGTGGTCTAATGGTTAAGGTGTTTGCCTTACAAACACAAGGTGCAGGGTTTGAATCTCACAAGGGATAATTGGCTAGGCTTAAAATGGCCCGCAAGGGCAGCTAGCTTAGTACTAATCTATGAACCTATGAACCTATGACTGTGTGCATGTCCCCAGCCACAAGTGTGTCTCCTCTAAGGAATATTACTGGTACAATCTGCAGCTGGCTTAGAAACATGTTCTGTGAGTGTAAGCAGCAGGTTGTGCCATGGGCAGGTTCATTAAAAGAAAACATCTGCATGTGTGGTGGGCCACAGCACTCTCAACATTGGAAATGTAGGGTGCTATGGGCAATAGACTGTCTGCACCAGAAGCAGAAAAAGATTGTTCAAAGCAATGCTCACAGTGTGCAGCTGTACACAGGCACTTGGAAGATATAGACTCCAAATGATGCTTGCCACAAAAGCTACCTACAAAGGTAAACCCTTCACTGATGTCATCACACTGATCAACTCTTCAATACTCATGGTGGCATCAGCCTGTATCTATATGACTGCCCTGCTCATTCTCTGTATAATGACTATGAAAACATCTGAGGGGGTGGGAACCAAGGCACTTTCCAGTTTCTGTTCATTGGAGCTGCCAGCACATTCTGTTGCCTGACGTGCAGAGGACAACAGTGTCTGCCAACTCTTGCCCTACAATAAGGTCTCCTGTACCTGTGGGTGTTACACAGCCACAATGGACCTGTATCTGCATAAGGGGAGAGTAATATATCCTCCACAGTATCCATGGCTGACAGGCCACTATGATTGCAGCCTGCAGCTTGCAATTATTGTCAGGCTCAAGATCTTTCCCAAATATCAAGCATGCCAACATCCATGGTGGAGAACTCATATAGTGAATCACTTGTGACAGCAAACAGAATCACTCTAGGGTATCAGCACAATGTTGTGACAATCACAGATTCTAGTGGTGCTACAGCCGCAAAACAGAATGGCAGGGAAAAATATAATACCACATGCCTTTTGTGGACAAATATAGCATATGAAGCCCTTAAGTGCCTGTAGGGACAATATGAACATATTTGCTATTTGACTGGTTCTAACTTTGGCATGTTGCATTAAATAAGATACATGTAAAGGTATATCCACCTGGAGAATCATCCACTATCACCCATGTTGATGCATGAAATTTTGCACCATTGCCATGAGAGAGCAGTCTGTCATCACATACAGAAATGCCAGGATCTCCTCCATTTTTGCTGGTGATATCTGTGTAGGTGGACCTCCTGCTGTGGCCATGCAAGGTGGTTGCCTTGATGCAGGGATGATGGATCATGACAGTAACCCTAAGTTGTACTTGGTTTTGTGACCTGTTAAGGCCACTGATAGGGTTTGCATCTGCAATAAGGCCTTGCCATATATATTCACAGAAGGCCAAGTTGTTTTTGTCAGTTAAGAGGATATGCTGGCAGTATTCAAGTAGGACTTGCAGCAATCTGTCTGTGTCTGCCTTGGAGAGCTTTTCAATTCATTTTTTTTCTTTAAGAGCCATCTTGGCCCCATAAATGTGAAAAAAGATGTATTTGCCACACCTACAATGCAGTGCCCTATGCAACAATCCATAAGGAGCACAGACTTGGCAACAGCTGATCCACCCCTGCAGCAAAGGTCATCTCAACAGGTCACTGCCTCTGGGTAGC
Organism: Protopterus annectens; assembly: GCF_019279795.1. Classification (NCBI taxonomy): domain Eukaryota; kingdom Metazoa; phylum Chordata; order Ceratodontiformes; family Protopteridae; genus Protopterus; species Protopterus annectens. The sequence goes on along the minus strand of NC_056727.1, from coordinate 171,356,131 downwards.
TGCCTGCAGCTTGTTACACCCATTCCTTGACCACATTTTGCTGTGCAACCTGTGAAACCTGCCATCTGTATATGTGGTCCGAGTAGCATGATCCCCTAATGTGTGCTTCTTGGCCTTTGTAGGTTTTCAGCATAACAGTAAGTTGAGGCCCACAGCAAGCTATCCTTGAATATATCACTTTTGCTCCCTGCAAAGGGCCCCAGGTAGACTGCTGCACACACATGTCAAGAAAGACAACACATCTGGCTCAGCACAGCATATTATACATTTACCACTCTTCAGGCCATTTAATTGTCTTTGAAGTCCCCCCATACAAAAAAAGAGGCACATTTTGAAAAGAAATCCCCCACCTACTCAGCATTAGAGAGATGCACTCTTTGAAAAGACATTACCCCTCACCCAATAACAGAGAGATACAATTTGAAAAACAGTCCACCAGTTCAACAACAGAGGCATGAAAAACAGTCCACCAGTTCAACAACAGAGGCACATTTGGAAAAGTAATTCTCACTCTAACCAGCAAAAGGGAGACTCATTTTGAAAAACAATTCTCCACTCTAATCAACAACAGAGACATATTTTGAAAAAGAATTCCACACTCCAATAAAATACAGAGTCACATCTGAAAAGCAATTTCCCATGCAAAAAACCTACAAAGAGAGGCACGTTTTAGGAAGTGCTCCTCCTAAAATGACCATATCACCTACCTTCATCATTAAACTTTCCTCATGTTGTCAGCAGTAAAGCACTGTGGCAGTACACGTCAGATTAGAGTACCAACCTCCTGTGGCCCCGACCCCACTCAGCAGTCATATTTTGACCAACCACTCCCCATCAAGTACAATAATAGTGGAGCAGTAAAGACTTTATCCACAGTCCTCAATGATCCCTGAGCATTTACCATAACAGTTGTAGATCTGTGCATCCTCTAGAAGTGTAGTTTCCAGTCTCTAAGTTCTTTGCTTCTGCCTTAGTGCAAGGAGCACTGAAATGTCTGTCCATGGCTGCATTTATCATGCAATTTCATGCCTATTACAATGGCAATTATGCTAATGAGACAGTCAAATATAACTGTCTCTGAATCATACATTTTATACAATGTGCACAGGACCAAAGCTTCACTATGAAGCGGACTGTGCACCTACAGAAGTGTCTATGGAGCACATTGCAAATGTGTAGATGGGTCACTGATTTCTGTGGGAATACAGGTGTATTAAACTTGTGTTAAAGCCCCCAGAGATGCTAAAGAACAATAACAGAGTCAGATGTGATGTGAACGGGCTACATACAAGCAAAAGATTGTATTATTCACATCCCAAACACCACCCTGGCATGCCATGTATTTATGCACCACTATATGGTGGCATTGTGTACTGCTGTTCTACCTTAGTGCCCACCTGTGCATGTCACATGACACCTGCAATATGTGTCGATAAGAATGTGTTACCCTATTCCTCTAGATTGTGACACAGGAAGTTACCATGACTTCTTAGTTTTTATTTAGTGTGGAAGGGCATCAAGGTGGTACACCAGAGAGTTGAAAGCATTTCTGAACATAATGTACAAAGACCACTGAGAGTGCTTGCTAGAAACATATTATAAGCATATCAAATGTAAAGTATTTGCCTGGCATTGCCTTGCCAGGGTAATGACTGTTGCAATAGTCATCAGCCGCACAGGTGAGCAGTGCAGGCACCTCACAAGTGAACTAAGAAGGTGACATTTTGAACATCTTTACCAATAAACAGAGGAGATTAAGAAAAGCGCACCTGAGTTAGTCATGATAGGTACCTTTTACTGTAATGTACTATTAATGCCCAGCCAAATACAGGACATGTGACTCATGCACATTTCAATTTTCTTTTATGTTATCAGCTCCTGGAAGGACAGAAGAATAAACTTACCTTTTGGTTTATGGAGCACCAGATGAATGGAGTAAGGATATACTGTAGATAGTATATCTACATACAGCTTGTATATAGGATGAATTGTGTATAAGTAAGTTTTTGCTACTAGTGGAATCTCTGTCTACTGGAAATAAACACTTCCTGACACAAGCACATTATACATGAAGGCTGCTTTGCTGCACAAACTGTCAGGGCAGGGATCATACACCTGCCTTTGCTTTACCATCCTGCATGCTATGTGGCATACTCTACATCACACTTGTGGCTTTCAACCTTTCCATTGCTATGTCTATCTCCTTAGCCTTTCCACTCATACAGGTAGCATCTTGCCCAGCAGGTTTACTGTCGCACTGTTGAACCTGACTACAATGAAACCTGCAATGTTGTAATGAAAAGGTCAAAAGCCAGGAATGAGGAAGACCAGAACACCAAAATATGTCGAATGCTGAATCTCCCAACCTGTGCAAATACAAGAACAAGTGGTAAGATGGGTCTAAAATGAGTGGTGGTGGGGTAAGTACAAGTCGATTATGTGGCCGTTTGTATTCCTGGTTTGCAACCTTTTCATCATGACATGGCAGGTTTCAGCATAGCCAGGTTTGAGTATGCCATATTAAACCTGCCCAGCATACTGCATGCACTGTCCCTTGCAAGACACATGGCATAGCATGGGCATGCCTCATAGTGTGCTCTGTCTTGTACTGATGGCTGGCATATGTCATCATCATCATAAATCATTGCATGGTACCTGAGTTTAGGTCAACGTTTTGGCAGCTGTGGCTGAATCCATCCAGCATGCACAACATGTTGCCAAGCATGCATCTAAGGAGCAGCCATGTATTCCAACTCTGTGCATGTCTCTAGAAGATAGTTTTCCCAGTACACAGTAGGTTCACATGACAAGCACTGACCTTGTGTTTCTGGTTTTCTTACTCATGTCCATTGTCCAGCCACCAGGTATCTTGAGCTTGTGTTTGCCAGAGCTGTTGTGGCTGTCTCTTCATGCTGCACCTGCTGCTGAATTCTGAGCTTGATTATACAGGTTGCTGCTGTCATACTTCAATGATAACTCTGCAGTGCTGTGTGCTTATCAGGTAAAATACATACAACATTGCCCCCTGCCTGTTTCCAAATAAAAAGCTCAGAAGTATGAAAAGCAATCTGAGAGAAATTCGGAGGGAATGTAGAATTTCAGTAACAGCAGTGTGGCACTGTGTATGTGTGTGTGTGTGTGTGTGTGTGTGTGTGTGTGTGTGTGTGTGTGTGTGTGTAAAACCTAAAAGGCATTTTTTTTTGTTAATTTAATCTTTATTTAAGGTTGGAAGCATACCTCTCAGTTGTACAGATTTTCACAGAACGTCAAGATTTTTGCCTCATATTTTTGGTCAGCTTTTCATAAAATTGTGGTTTTCTGGCAAATGAGTGGCAAATCATTAAAGATAGAAGTTAGAAAATAATGACAGTTAATTGAGTTTCAGACTTCACACCCTTCAGAAATTTTATACTAATGCAAAACCTGTCACTCTATCAACTTTCTTAGCTTGTAAGAGCAATATTTAAAAATTCTCCCTATTTTTGGGTATTTGTCCCACTTTTATTTATGGCTTTGTCCAGATTTCTTGCTCTAAGAGGTTAAGAGCTATGGGTGGAAGACTGGTCTTTCCCAAATGAAACATCTGAAACCCAACTGGCTACCATAACACATATGAAAAGTAAATTACTAAACAGTGATATTTTAGGAGATCACATAACTAGAGGGAACAAATTTTAGGTTGTACCCTAAGAGGACAAATTTATACATTATTCCAATAAAACGATCGTGTCAGCACACAGGTTGCAAGTCCGTAAAATGTTTATTGTATAAATTCCACATGCGCTTTCACCCTAGCTCAATTGTAGGGCTTTTTCAAGTGTAAAAACAGTGTAACTGTTCAATCAGCCATCTTTAAATAACTTCATTTTGAAAAAGGCGCCAAAAAAACAATCTGACCTAAATTTAAAGTAACCACACACATTTTTACAACTGTCAAGTTTAAAAACACTAATAAATTCACAATTTCCTATATACCTTGGATTTAAAAGAATTATTATCTTTCTTAATGTATGTATCTAAATAATTTATCCCATTCTTTTTATATTCATATGTGAATCTCAAAAATTCTGTGCTTTCATTAAGGTATTTAACCAAATCTTTGATTCTATTTTCTGGACCTTTCCATAAAATAAAAATATCGTCCAGGAACCTTACATATAAATTCATATGCTGGAAGAATTCACTTTTAAATACTTTATTGTGTTCCCACTCTAACAGCACAAGGTTGGCAAAAATAGGGGCACATGAAGCCCCCATAGCTACCCCCTTGTGCTGCCTGTAATATTCTCCATCATATATTATATAATTATGGTCCAAGACTATTTCCATGAATTCCATAATTAATTCTTTTTTATCATCCCCTAGTTTGGTGTTCCTGTGTAGACTCTCTAGGAACCAATCTAACCCTTCTCTTTTTGGGATAGATGTGTACAAATCTACTACATCTATAGTTAAAAAAATATTTTACAGTTCTTTTAAATCCAAGGTATATAGGAAACCATCCTTTAGTAATTCCTACTTACAATGCACAAGTAACCACCCAGTAAAACAAAAAAATAGTATTATTAAAGGACAATTAATAAGGCTAGCAAGGATGACTTCCAAGGAAGAGGATATAGATGAAGAATTATCGGTAGTAGCAAAGTTATTTCAAGAAAGAGGGTACCCAACAAAAATAATAGATGAATATGTTGGGTATGTAAGAAAAGAATGGGGGAAAATATAAGCCCCTATTAGGAAATTCAAGTGCTATAAAAGAAAGTAAAAATAAAAGTGAGGAAGAAAATAAAAGATTTGAAAAAGCTATGGTTGTCCCATATGGAAGTAAAGCATACGAGGTGGAAAAAATAGTGAACAAAAACTGGGCTATATTAAGAAACAACTCGAAGTTATGGGCTACTGGGGGCCCAAAACCAAATTTTGTGTACAAGATAGGCTCCAACTTAAAAAAGACCTTTGAAATTGTTCCAAAGAACAGGGGAAGGTATGGTACTACCGGATGTGGGAATTGCTCCCAATGTAAGTATATATGTACAGAAGAGAACATTACTATTAGTAACTCATTAAGAACTACAGTTATATTTGAGAAGGGAAATTGCCAGACTATAGGAGTGGTGTATTTAGCTATGTGTAAATCCTGTCCCAGTTTTTATGTAGGTAAAACTGAAAGACAATTGAGGGACAGGATATATGAACACACATATCAGATATCTACCAAGAATATGAATAATGCCCTGTACAGGCATTCTACAACCTGTGCGAATGGTACAGAATTTAGATTTGGTATTTTGGAAAGAGTGTTACAAAATCCTAGGGGTGGGGATTATAGAAGTCACATAGAAGAAAGAGAAATAAGGTGGCAAATTAAGCTACAAGCAAGCCAAACCCCAGGGTTAAATGAAATAATATCACTCAAGCCCTTGCTGTGTAAAAAAGTTGAGTCTATGAAATAAATAGTAAATGGAAGTTTTTATACATGTGTATATACATATATATATATATATATATATATATATATATATATATATATGTATAATAAAAAAATTGTTTTATATATAAATATTGATATGGAAGATAGTATGTTATGAAAAGTTTTTTAGTGAATTGTCATGTATTTTAATACAATGTTTTAAATATTTTTTTACAACAGAAGTTTTTAAATTGAAGCATGTTGCACTTTTAAGTATTTTACTTTTTGTTAATTGGCAAAGTGAATGATATCACAATTGTAATAGATTATTTAAAGGGGGAAAATACTAGAAGAAATAGATTCTGATGAAATCCCTGAGCATAAGGAAGAAAGTGCTCAATCTTTAGTGTGTGTTGAATTTGTTCAACAAAGAAGACTGTGAGAGAATTCAGCCGTAGCAGTGCATTTTTCGTAGTTGGTTGTGGATTTTATACACTGTTTGGCTCATTTTGGTGTTTAAAACTGAAATTGAACTTCTTGGCGTGATTACAGATGATAACCTTAAATATGACCTGCATTTTCAAAATAACATAAAAAAGACTCATTAAAAATTAGGAATGCTCTACAAGCAAAAAACATCATTAGCAACACTACCAAAATCACTTTTGCCGCTACATACCTTCTCCCCATCTCTTTTATGTGGTGCACCCATCCTAACTAACCTTCAGGCTACAGTTAAAAATAAGCTGGAGCCATGCTATAATGACATTGTAAAATTTGCCACCAACAAACAATACTGCAGCCACCACTGTGCTGCCCTTAAGGCTTTGAAATGGCTAAACTACCTCACCATTTAGATTACATACAGCTTATCTTCACAAGCAACATTATTCACAAAGCCGATGACTGTCCTGCTTTTACTCCTATTCTCCATTCCTATCACGCTAACATACTCTGATCTAATAAGGGACATCTTCTCAGTATATGTTGTTGTTGTTGTAGAATGGCCACAGACAGAAAGGCCAAAATGATGACTGTTGGATGGCAAGTTGATTTCTGCACAGCATTTACACACTTCAGACTTTGGATGTTATGATATTGATAAAAAAATAACAGTCTCATAATCTGCCACAAAAGGTGTGACCACTAGGTTAATTTCACTGTCAGGAGTCAGAAATAGTGACCTGCACAGAAAAATAATTGGCACTTTTCTATTGCTTCTCCCAAGACAAGTGCCAGCCAGATGTTTCCCCTCCAGGTTTGAGCTTGTATTCATAGTTAAAAGTGGTGCGGCACAACTCACTCTGTACCATAAGCTGAGATGAACTGTTCTGCCTTGAAGTGACTCACAGTCATGCATATTCTGTGTGTAGCACGACATCTACATAAAAGATAATTTGTATGGTTATGGATTGATAAACTGGGCAGTTTAAATAACTGCTCAGTGAAGCAGTTTTGAAACAGTTTATGAACCTGTGGTAGTAGGCAGGGGTCTATATTAATTAACTGAAATACATATTAATTGAATATGTATTCAATGAAGGCTAAACAGTGAAATTCATCACAGCGAAGCATGGGATTTTTCCCAGGGTTAGAACCACTCGCCCTCTAGCACTCCAGAACACACACCGCACTAAATCAAACCCACCCAAGTTGGGGGCTATGCCCCCCATACCCCCTAACTACATATACCAACTCCGAGACCACACGGTGGGGAAAAGGGCAAAGTTGTACCGATGGCCTAGTGGTTCTTAGCCCTAGGAAAAAATCCATGCTTTGTTGTAATGAATTTTGCTGTTTAGCCATCGATGAATACGTATTCAATGAATATGTATTTTGATGAACTAATATAGATCTAATAGGCAGTATAGGAATTTGGCAGACCACAGACAGGCTGACACTCCACCCTCATGCATGGACACACAGTTATACACCCTGCACACATACACACACACACACACACACACACACACACACACACACACACACACACACACACACACACACACACACACACACAAACACAGTGTCACAAAGACAGAGATATACACAGACATACACACTCATATTCACATCTCCATCTATGCCAGTCTCATGACATGTCAGACAGCAGTTATTCACCACTCACAGATATGCATAATAAGCCATCATGCACATAAGATTCACAGAAACTACTTACACTGTCCCAATACCCCCAACAGAAGCACACAGAAAAATAGACCCATGTTTGTATAGTTACCTGCGTTATCAATCTAGTAGGCTGAGGTGCAAAGATGCAGCTTCACCCTACAGAGGATCTTTCCTACTGTAATGCACAGGTGTATACAGTTAAATTGCTGCATAGACATGCACATTTTTTTACCTGCTCTGCATGGCAATTGCATAGTCTGGATATACAGTAGTACTGGTCACACCACTGTCTTGTACACCTTACTTTTCAGCTTGTTTGGCATTCTTCTGTCATAGACTATGTCTGAGACTCTATGCCAGTTGGCTGCAGCCCCTCTGATTCTGGCTTTGACCTCTTCATTTAGACTTTCCTTCTCCTCAACCACCCCTCCCAGATACCTGAAGCTATTTACCTGTTCCACTATCTTCCCTTCTATCTCAATTCTCAGCTTCTTCTGATTTCCCTAGTTTGCTGCCATTACCACTGTCGTATCTGCACTTAGTTTCATCCCATGTGCCTTCAGTTTTGCATTCCATTGCTCTATACTTTGCTGGAGTTCTTGCTTAGAGTCTGCCTGTAATCCCACATCATCTGCATACAGCATCTTTGTTGATCTGTCCCCTCCAACCTGTTTGCTAATGTAGTCCATCACCTGTATGAACAGCAGTGGGCTCAGAGCTGAAGCCTGGTGTACACCCAATCCCACTGGGAACCCCACTGTGAGGCCAAACACTGTTCGTACTTGCAGTGCATGGAATATTCCTAGTGGACAGTGTTACCTCCCATCCCTGTTATGTATAAGTGCCTGTAAGGTAAAGCACATGGAGTATCCCTGGTGTATAGTGTTACCCCCTACCCATGTTATGTATAAGTGTTTTTAAGGCACATAGAATGGAGTATCCCTGGTGTATAATGTTATTCCCCCCATCTCTGCTATGTGTAAGTGCCTTTAAGGAATACAGCATAGGGTATTCTTGGTGTCTGTTGTTACCCCATCCTTGTTATTCATAAGTGCCTTTAAAGCACAGTGCATAGGTATCCTTGGTGTCCAGTCTAACACCCCCAACCCTGTTATGTGTAAGTGTCATTAAGGCAAAGTGCAAATAGTATCCCTGGTCTATAGTGTTACCCCCATCCCTGTTATGTGTAAGTGCCTTTAAAGCACAGTGTATATAGTATCCGTGGTGTATAGTGTAAATCCCCATCCCTTTTGTGAGTAAGAGTCTTTAAGGCATATATAGTATCTATGGTGTATAGTGTTACCTTCTAATCCCTGTTATATGTAAGTGCCTTTATGGCACAGTGGATAGAGTATCCCTAGTGTATAGCGTTACTTCCCAATACCCTGTTATATGTAAGTGCCTTTAAGGTACAGAGCATAGAGTATCCCTGGTATATAGTGTTACCACCCAACCCTGTTATGTATCCCTCATCAAATCCTCTAAAGCTAGCTATTAAAACAGAATTGCACCAGATAGTAAAGACAACCACAAGGCCTTCTATAGTTATGTAAAGAATCTCCACCGCAATACCCAGATTTGATCTGAGCTACTGCACAATGGTACCTCCTATACCAAGTCAACAGATATTGCCAATATACTGGCCGACAGATTTAGTGCCAACTATACCCCCCGCCCAAGGGACCAGTCACAAAACCAGTAGATTGCCAGGCACCCAGTATTACTTCTGCACAGGTTAAAACAGCATTGTCCAAGGCCAAGAATACAGCTTCTATGGGACCTGACAATATCCCTGGCTGTGTTCTACATGAACTACAGAGTGAACTGGCACCTCACCTGTGTGCCCTAGCAGCAAAAATACCTTAAAGTCAGTTAACATGTTGAATAAAATAATTTTCAATTCATGAAGGTATTTAAGTAAAAAAATTAAACAATAAAAAATAAAAAATATAAAAAATAGCTCTTTCCCAGAGTAATCAGTTGTTCCCTGTTACATGTATGTCCCCCGGATTTAGCAAGCTCTGCACGGTGTGCAGGAATAATACAGGAGCTGATGGAGGCAATATGGCCACTGTGCGATCCAGGAATAAGCTCCCAAGATGTGCACGAGTGCTCCTACACTATTCTTGCACGGACACAGCATCTGTATGCAAATTACTCCATTTGCAGGTAAAAAACATGCAAATGAGGTGAATTTGTGATCCAGGAAGCTGTCAGCTGGCCGTGCAGGACTAGTGTAGTGTGCAGAAATTTAAACTGTTAGTAACTGAGTACATTTCTGCAAGCTACAAAACGAGCCATGACAGAATTAAAGGGTGTATAGTATGTGTAAAGCATGCCAATGGCCAAATATACGGCCATTGGCGAGGAAAACTTGGCAAAAAAAAATAATAACTTTTATTTTTTTAGCTGATTTCGGCTGTTTAAGTGTAGGGCAGCAGCTCGCAAATGGGATCGGGCCAAAAAAAAAAAAAAAACCCTGAAATAAGCATTTTAACCTAAATCACTATTTTGCCATTATACTCAGTGTAAGGCAGAAGACAACATGGCCAGTAAATAGTGGTTGCTAAGGGGAAGGCTCAGTGTGGGACCAGTAACTATGCATTAGCAGGCAATCCTATGCAAATGAGGGGAATGATACTGAATTTCAGATTTCCACTCAGTGCTAGCCAGCACCCAACCGTGTAAGTGCAGGAATAACATGGTTCAATCCTAAGAGTTAGCTGACATCATAGAGGGGTGTGTCAGGCATAGTGTAAGCTTATTGGAGCTCTGTGGTTTGGGTTTGCCCTTATCTTAGCAGAGCTAAGCAAGGGGGTGTGTCTGCAGCTGCCTAGCACTCTTTACATTGCCTAAGCGGGTGTGCATGCCGCGCACCAGGTTTTAAAGGAAAAAAAAACGTAAACTAGGAAATAGCAGCTCCATTCACATCTGAGCACTGTGTTTGCACGGCAATGGAAGGGAAAACAGCAGTAGGAAGATAATCAACGAGAACTAGCATAGCTGGCAGGTGAAATGTATCAGAATCAGCCAATTACACAGGCAGCAGCCCAGCCCAGCACACTACTATAAACTATGCAAACACCATTCCCTCTGGTTTTTCCCACATATTCTACACCACCGGTTTACACAAGCGGGGAAATTTTAACAAACAAAAGCAACAAAATGATAGGGGCTGCAGCAGCTATCATACATCAACATGTAGAAGAGGCTGAGGGTGGTGAGGATGAGAATGCTGTCAACCAACCCACAGTGAGGAGACGGAGAAGAGTGTACAGACCCATGGTAACCTACCAGGGGCTACATGAGCTGGAGATATAGTGCTATAGGGTGGACAGGGATCTCCTACAGCAAATTGTTGATCTGTGCCGGCCACGCCTGACACACAGAACTAACAGAGGGGAATCCATCCCAGTGGATACCAAGATATGTGTAGGCCTAAGAATACTAGCCACAGGAACCTTCCAAAGGCCAACTGGGGATATCAAGGGGCTCTCACAGTCATCATCATCCAGGGTACTCCACCAGTTCCTGGATGCCATGTCAGCACATGCCAGTGAGCACGTATATTTCTCCAACACCTGTGAGGTGTTGGCCAGAAATATGCGTCTCTTCCACCAAATAGCAGGATACCCTGAGGCAGTAGGTGCTATAGATTGCATGCACATATGCATCAAAGCACCACTCGGTGAGCAGAGTCGGGTCTACATTAACTGCAAGGGCTTCCACTCCATCAACTACCAGGTCGTGTGTGATGCCCATGGCATTATAATGAATGTGTGTGCTGGCTGCCCTGGAAGCTATCATGACTCCCACATCTGACATCTGATGCAGCTGTACCAGAGATTTGCCAATGGGGACATCCCTTATGGCCACCTAGTGAGGGATGCTGGTTACACACTGGAGCCGTGGCTGATGACAACCATCAGAAATGCACACACACCCGAACAAGAACTCCATAATGAGGCACACATACACAGACCAGAATCATAATAGAGCATGTGTTTGGGATGCTCAAGTCATAGTTCCGGTGCCTGGACACATCTGGTGGAGCCTTGCAGTACTCACCAGCTACATGAACCCAAATTGTCATTGTATGTGCCATGCTACACAATATCATCCTGCAGAAATAGCTGCAGCTGGAACAGCAAGGGCAGGGCCACACAGCCCCCCCATCATTGCCGAGGGCTGCACAGGCACAGAGTGACTCAGAGGAGGAACAACCTGGGCCTGCCCCAGTAGGCAGAAGGAGGTGTGCCTAGTATGCCCTGGCCTTGGCAAAGAGGAAATGCATAGCACATACACTGACACAGTAGGGACCCAGGAAATGACACCTCTCTTTGACTCGCACATACAGTAAAAGGGATGTCAAACATGACACTACCTGTGCTTAACCATGTATAGGGAGTGCACTATGTGCATCCAACATAGTCAACCCTCCGACACCATCCTCAATAATGGCACAGCCACAAGGTAAGTCATTCTTCCTACCAACTGCCGAATGGAGTAGTATGTGTTGTTACTTACATCTATAGTATGGATGTGAGCATGCAAGGGAATCGGGTGGCTGAATGGGATGCCAGCAGATAGTAGACACCTATGGTGGCAGCATGAGATCTGCAACAAATACTGATTTCACCATACAAGCCAGTACCAGACAAGGTGACAAAACTCACTGCAGGGAATGTGCTGGGCCATATGTGTGTCCATATGACACACACATGCCAGTCAGGGAGGATCACATACACAACAACAGTCTCAGCCAGCAGGACAGGTGTAGACAAACACAAACAAAGGCTGTGCTAAGGCCTCTGATTGATGGCTATGGGTAACCTCCCCCCAGGGCTACACAGACAGACTACAACAGGTCAGGCAGTAAGATATTAGTTCTAAAGAATAAGAAGTCAGAAACTGAAATGTAGGTAAATCAAACCTAAGACCTGTAAGACACTGATATGCCTCTAGTCACCATGACAGGTTAGAATACAGAATGAAATGGAGCACCAGACATACCAGTACAATCATAGCAAATGTGTACAAGTGTCAGGTGTACCCCCCCAATCCTATGTAGAAATGTAGTAACAGTCAGGTGTGCCCCCCCACAATCCTATGTAGAATTGTAGTAACATTCTGGTGTGCCACCCTCCACAATCTTATGTAGAATTGTAGTAACAGTCAGGTGTGCCCCCGCCCCCCACAATCCTATATAGAAATGTAGTAACAGTCAGGTGTGCCCCCCAATCCTATGTAGACATGTAGTAGCAGTCAGGTGTGCCCCACATCCTATGTAGAAATGTAGTAACAGTCTGTTGTGCCCCCCCACAATCCTATATAGAATTGTAGTAACAGTCAGGTGTACCCCCCACAATCCTATGTGGAAATGTAGTAACAGTCAGATGTACCCCCACAATCCTATGTAGAATTGTAGTAACAGTCAGGTGTGCCCCCCTGCAATCCTGTGTAGAAATGTAGTAACAGTCAGGTGTGACCCCCAATCCTATGTAGACAAGTAGTAACAGTCAGGTGTGCCCCCCAATCCTATGTAGAAATGTCAGGTGTGCCCCCCAATCCTATGTAGAAATGTAGTAACAGTCAGGTGTGCTCCCCCCTGCAATTCTATGTAGAATTGTAGCAACAGTCAGGTGTGCCACCCCCCCACAATCCTATGTAGAAATGCAGTAACAGTCAGGTGTGCCCCCCAATCCTATGTAGAAATATAGTAACAGTCAGGTGTGCTCCCCCCACAATCCTATGTAGAATTGTAGTAAGAGTCAGGTGTGCCCCCCAGTCTTATGTAGAAATGTAGTAAGAGTCAGGTGTGCCCCACCAATCCTATGTAGACATGTAGTAACAGTTGGATGTGCACCCCCAACCATATGTAGAAATGTAGTAACAGTCAGGTGTGCCCCCGCATAATCCTATGTAGACATGAAGTAACAGTCAGGTGTGGCCCCCCCCCCACAACCCTGTGTAGAAATGCAGTAACAGTCAGGTGTGCTCCCCCATAATCCTACGTAGAATTGTAGTAACAGTCAGGTGTGTGCCCCTACAATTCTGTGTAGAAATGTAGTAACAGTCAGGTGTGCTGCCCCAAACCTATGTAGACATGTAGTAACAGTCAAGTGTGCACCCCCCACAATCCTATGTAGAATTGTAGTAACAGTCAGGTGTGCCCCCCATAATGCTATGTAGAAATGTAGTAAGAGTCAGGTGTGTTCCCCAATCCTATGTAGAAATGTAGTAACAGTCATGAGTGCCCCCCACAATCCTATGTAGAAATGTAGTAACAGTCAGGTGTGCCCCCCAATCCTATGTAGACACGTAGAAACAGTCAGGTGTGCCCCCCAATCCTATGTAGAAATGTAGCAACAGTCAGGTGTGCCTCCCACCAATTCTATGTAGATTTGTAGTAACAGTCAGGTGTGCCCCCCCACAATCCTATGTAGTAATGTAGCAACAGTCAGGTATGCCCCCCAATCCTATGTAGACACACAGTAACAGTCAGGTGTGCCCTCCAAATCCTATCTGGAAATGCAGCAACAGTCAGGTGTGCTCCCCCACAATTCTATGTAGAACTGTAGTAACAGTCAGGTGTGCCCCCCAATTCTATGTAGACATGTAGTAACAGCAGGTTTGCCCCCCAATCCTATGTGCACACGTATAAACAGTCAGGTGTGCCCCCCCAATCCTATGTAGACACGTAGTAACAGCAGGTGTGCCTACCAATCCTATGTAGTAACAGTCAGGTGTGTCCCCCAATCCTATGTAGAAATGTAGTAACAGTCAGGTGTGCCCCCCAATCCTATCCAGACACGTAGTAACAGTCAGGTGTGCCCCCAATCCTATGTAGACACATAGTAACAGTAAGGTGTGCCCCCCAATCCTATGTGGAAATGTAGTAACAGTCAGGTGTGCTCCCCCCACAATCCTATGTAGAATTTTAGTAACAGTTAGGTGTGCCCCCCACAATCCTATGTAGAAATGTAGTAACCATCAGTTGTGCCCCAATCCTATGTAGACACGTATTAACAGTCAAGTGTGCCCCCCAATCCTATGTAGAAATGTAGTAACAGTCAGGTGTGTTCCCCCAATCCTATGCAGACATGTAGTACCAGCAAGTGTGCTCTCCAATCCTATGTAGAAGTGTAGTAACAGTCAGGTGTGCCCCCCAATCCTATGTAGACATGTAGTAACAGTCAGGTGTGCCCCCCAATCCTATGTAGAAATGTAATAGCAGTCAGGTGTGCCCCCCAATCCTATGTAGACACATAGTAACAGCAGGTGTGCCCCCCATCCTATGTAGAAATGTAGTAGCAGTCAGGTGTGCCCCCAGTACTATGTAGAAATGTAGTAACAGTCAGATGTGCCCCCATCCTATGTACACATGTTGTAACAGCAGGTGTGCCCCCCAATCCTATGTAGAACTGTAGTAACAGTCAGGTGTGCCCCCAATCCTATGTAGACACATAGTAACAGTCAGGTGTGCCCCCCAATCCTATGTAGAAATGTAGTAACAGTCAGGTGTGCCCCCCGATCCTACTTAGATACATATTAACCATCAGGTGTGCGCCCCAATCTTATGTAGAAATGTAGTAACAGTCAGGTGTGCCCCCCCACAATCCTATGTAGAATTGTAGTAACCGTCGGGTGTGCTGCCCCACAATCCTATGTAGAAATATAGTAACAGTCAAGTGTGTCCTCCAATCCTATTTAGACATGTAGTAACAGTCAGGTGCGCCCCCCCAATCCTATGTAGAAATTTAGTAACAGTCAGGTCTGCTCCCCCACAATCCTATGTAGAATTGTAGTAACAGGTATGCCCCCCACAATCCTGTGTAGAAATGTAGTAACAGTCAGGTGAGCCCCCCTCCCACAATCCTGTGTAGAAGTGTAGTAACAGTCAGGTGTGCCCCCCCAATCCTATGTAGACATGTAGTAACAGTCAGGTGTGCCTCCCAATCCTTTGTAGAAATGTAGCAACAGTCAGGTGTGCCACTACAATCCTATGTAGACACATATTAACAGTCAGGTGTGCCCCCATCCTATATAGAAATGTAGTAACAGTAAGGTGTGCCCCCCAATCCTATGTAGACATGTAGTAACACACAGGTGTGCCCCCCCCAATCATATGTATAAATGTAGTAACTTGTATGTGTAGGTATAATAACAGTGGAGCACAGATTACTTGAACTGGCCAAGGTAGCAGGATAGATTGTAGCATGTGTACATTATGCAGGCCTGCGTGTGTTAGGTTGGTGTGTGTTGTATATTGTGAGAGTGATCAGTATGTATGCATAGTGAGGTTTGTCCTGGTGGCCATTGTCCAGTATTGCTGATGACAGGGCCAAGTTCTCACAACTGCAGTGCCAAACACAATGCTTCCCAGTATAACACATTCCAGCAGTAAGCCATAGTAAATGTTTGGAAGTAATATATGTTATCATCTGAAAGATGGACATGGCATGACTGTCGGCCCAGATATACAAGCAATACACAGGGGAAAGTACCCCAGACAGACAGTGTATAACATGTAACTGTCAAATGGACACACCCTTGAAATTGTACATACAGGTTTGCAGCACATTATCTGGGCTTGTAGTAGAGAATACCGATGACATCTGGCCAAACACTGGCAGACCACAAAGATCATAGGAATGATGTATTGAGAAACAGCTGATGTCCCTGCACAAGCCACCATAAGTGGAATGCCCCATGCATATCTTTGAATCAGATGCAAGTAGTGTCCACAGCAAAGAAAAGAAAAAAAGGCAGACAATCAGGTTATCTTTTTTTTTTAATTCTTGTTCTTCCAGTTAGCGCTTTCGTCAAGCCTACATACACTCAACTTCATCAGACATGGAATTTTAAAAAAGATAACCTGGTTGTCTGCCTTTTTTCTTTTCAGTGGTTTGTTTATTTATTTTTTGTTTTTACATTAGTGACCATAGCACACATGCACCCAGCTCACCCCATCACCACCCACAGGTACCTCTCTGGTCTTATCCCTGCTGTTGGGACTGAGTACAATATAACCCCCACCTGTGTATGGCAATAGCAAAGAATGCAGCATGCAGAGCAGGTGTCCCATGCAGGTGTGTCCCTAGCTGTAAGCAGCACCCTGCCAGCATCCACACCACTGGATCAATACTGACAGAAAGTATTGGCATGAACACCTTGCACACCTACCCTGTCACCACAGGGGAATATAGTGTATCGCAGTCTGGGACTGTAGGACTGACAGAATGCAATGGCCTGCTACAGCTGGACTGCATCTCTACCAAATGGACTACAGTCCTCTGCCAAAGGCTTGTGTCTCACCCATACTGCCAATGTATGTAATGTCATGGACTCCCAAATAACAACATAACACAGTCCACAGAACCCAAATGCAAGGCCATGTGGACAAATCACAGTAACATGTCCACCATGTCCTACTGCATGAACTGTGGACCAACACCAAATTACCACTGTGATGAGGTGATAACTATAGGGAAAATATCAGATAATATTTGCATAATGTATGGAAGAGGATAGAATAATAGAGTGGGGGTGGGAGCATGGGCGGCATGGAATGTGTGAAGTCCGAAACTCAGCCATGTGCACAAACTATCCCTGGCTGCAAACACAAGAATGGGTGGCTACAAACCTGCTCATAAACCATAATGTGTAGGGGTAATGTCCAGAATTATGACCCCTGCCTCTGGGTAACCTGTGTGAATCTGTACAGCTGTGAGGTATGGCCACAGCAAGATATGGCCATATTGTCACGTCGATGGATGTACAAGCATGGGATCCTCTGCCACCACTGTACCAAGGTGCTGAACCATTTCCACAGACCCAGCAGCAAGTGTCTGCAGCTTCCCCCCAGAATGGCATGAGTGTGCAAGAATATGTAGGCTGCTGACCACAACACTGGACACAGCTGCATTCCCCCGTGTTCTCCAGGACATCACTGCAAGCAAATATGTCTACCTGACAGTACTTGATGACATAAAACATTACAGTGTTTAACAGTACATATGTCTAAATATCTCTGCTAACACCAGGACCATGTAGCAGAAGCAACACAGACACAATTACCTACAGTAACCCACTATCCTTTGTCCATTTTGACCCCATATTGTCAACTGATCTACAGATGTCCCACAGAAACAGTTTGCTAGCTGTAGGTGTAGAACACAAAAGTCTGCACTGGAGTACAAACTACCTGGAATGGATTCACACATTCAATACAGAAGGTCATACTGGGCATGCTCCCACAATTAGAGAAATGAAGGGCATGTCAGACAACAAAATACTGAAAGGTCATACTGGACATGCTCACACACTTAAAGAAATGAAACCCATGTCTGGCAACAACAGTGGACCATATATACCTGACAGTCGCAGATGTTAGTGCATACACTCCTCAGTATGCACTAGTCATGCTTTGCACACTCACTGGATAGGAATACACACAGATATCCAAGGGCAACACACTATAATAGGCCAAAGGTACACATACATAGATGTGTGGAAGAGAGTGACAGTGACAAAGAGCCTCCCATCATGAGGTATGTCGCACCCAGCACACATCCAGTTGGCTAAAACCACATGCTGTGCAAATGTCAATCACCATAGACATTTGCCTCTGGAATCCTTCAGCATTATAGTGTCTGTGGTGCTAGTGCTAACTGTGCAACATGAATGCACAAGTCAGTAGTCATCTAGCAGTTGTATACACGTACCTGTGGAATATAAACCTGTGTGTGCCTGAGTGTGGTGTGTCTGCCTCTAGATGAATGGGTTATGGCCCATGCAAACACACACACTGCACTCCCCATTGCCCTACTATGGCAAGCCTGCTGATGTCTTCACCTTGAAATACACCTTTGGGGTAATCTCCATGGCATGTCCTATAACTACATAATGCCATAGTGTGATGTACTAGTTAGGTATGAGTTCTTATCCCAGATGTGACAAGCATGTGCATTTTTGTTTGTGTAGGGATCAATGCTTTTTAGGCCAGTCAAACTCGCTACAATATCAAATGCCCTACTTTGGCATGCCTGCTGATGTCATTCACTTTGAAATACACCTTTGAAGAAGAAGTAACCCAGTAAACTCCGTGGTGTGTCCTATAACTGTGTAATGCTGTAGTGTGATATACTAGTTAGGTAGGAGTTCTATTCCCAGACATAGCAAGTGTGGGTGTTTGTTTGTCTCTGGAGGGAGCAATGTTTTTCAGGCCATTCACAGTCACTACCACCTCCAGTGCTCTTTTTTGGCAAGCCTGCTGATGTCATTCACTTTGAAATACATCTTTGGGGAAAAAGTAGCCTAGTAATCTCCATGATGTGTCCTACAACTGTGTAATACTGTAGTGTGATAAACTAGTTAGTTAGGCGTTCTATGCCCAGACATGGCAGTGTGGGTGTTTGTGTGCATGTCTGTTTGTCTGTATAGGGAGCAAAGATTTTGAGGCCATTCACAGTCACTACAACCTCCAGTGCCCTTTTTTGGCAAGCCTGCTGATGTCATTCACTTTGAAAAGCACCTTTGGGGAAAGAGCAGCTCAGTAATCTCTGTGACATGTCCTGTAACTGCATGATGCTGGAGTGTGACAAACTAGTTAAGTAGGAGTTCTATTCCCAGACATAGCAAGTGTGGGTGTTTGTTCGTCTGTGTAGGGAGCGATGCTTTTGAGGCCATTCACAGTTACTCTACCAAATGGACTACAGTCCTCTGCCAAAGGCTTGTGTCTCACCCGTACTGCCAATGTATGTAATGTCATGGACTCCCAAATAATAACATAACACAGTCCACAGAACCCAAATGCAAGGCCATGTGGACAAACCTCCAGTGCCCGTCTTTGGCAAGCCTGCTGATATCATTCACATTGAAATACATCTTTGGGTAAGGAGTAGCCCAGTAATCTCCATGGCATCCTCAGGAGTGACCGACTAAACAAAAAAGGTGGAGGCGCTGCCATTATCTACTCTAACCTTCTCTCCATAATCCCCCTGCAAATCTCAACCCCTCTATTCAAAAATACTGAAATCACTGCTTGTCTGCTCCAGCTCAATAAACATAAAAATATCTGTATCATTTCTTTATACATCTCCCCTGGCGACAACATCTCTACCCTAGAGAATATTCTCCACTGGGCCTCATCTGAAATAAAATATGAAATATTTATTCTAGGAGACGTCAACATTGATTGGAACAAAATCAACTCACCTTCCTCCACCCTAGCTATCAACCTTTTCAACTTCTCTCAATTAATCCATTCCACAACCAGGCCCAACAAAAAACACCCCCCTGGCTCCATCATAGATTGGATTTTAGTCTCCCACCCTAACAAAATCTCTCTATCTGGAACTATCCCTGACTCCTTTAGTGACCATCAACCTGCCTTCATTCATCGCTCAGCTAACCCCTCTCAATTCCTACATAATTATATCCAAACTCGTAACCTTAGCAACTTCAACCCCATAATCTTCTCCAACATATTCAAAGAAATCAACTGGCAAATCCTTCAAACTCTGTCCCTCGACAATGCCGTAGAACACTTTAACTCCATCTTCCTAAATACTCTCAACTCTCTAGCCCCCCTTAGAAATAAACGAATCAAGGCCAATTCTGCTCCTTGGCTGACCAAAGAGACTAAACAAACCATGCAAATCAGAGACAAATCTTGGAAGCTTTATCAGAAAAGCAAACAGCCTTCTGCCTTGCTCCAATATATCCAACTCCGCAACCAAGTAAAAAAACTAATCATCAGAGACAAAAAAAACTACTACAACAAACTTCAGTCTACTAATCTTAACAACCCCAAACATTTCTGGAAATCTGTTAACTCTCTTCTCCATCCTGGGTC
This sequence comes from Protopterus annectens, assembly GCF_019279795.1. Classification (NCBI taxonomy): domain Eukaryota; kingdom Metazoa; phylum Chordata; order Ceratodontiformes; family Protopteridae; genus Protopterus; species Protopterus annectens. The sequence goes on along the minus strand of NC_056727.1, from coordinate 171,335,732 downwards.
ACAAAATAACCCCTGCCCTGACCTTAGTTTAAATGACAATGAACTAAGCTCACTCTTCAACACTTTCTTTACTGACTCTATAGCCAAACTAACCAAACCATTCCCTGATAACAACCTTTCCAACCTCCTAAACTCTCCAAAGGACTGTCACCCTATGTTTCAATTCAAACCAGTTTCCACAACTTTTATAAAAAAGCTCCTAACCAAACTAAAACCTTGTTCCAACGCCCCCGACAACATCCCCCCCTCCTTCCTCAAACACACAGCTGAAGGAATAGCTCTTCCAATTAGCATCCTAATTAACAGATCCTTAAAAGAGTCATACATTCCCAAACTCTGGCATTCTGCCTACATTCTACCACTTCATAAAGGAGGCAAAAACAACTCTACTTCTAACTTCCGCCCTATAGCCCTACTCTCTCCTTTATCCAAAATTCTTGAGAAATGTGTCCACCGCCAACTCTTACCCTACTTAACAGAGAATCAGCTACTTACACCCACCCAACACGGTTTCCGTCCAGGCCACAGCACTATAACTGCCCTACTTTCCTTCTTAGAAACAGTTAATCAAGCCAGAGATTCCGGACTTCTAGTATCCACTGTTCTGCTGGACCTCTCCAAAGCCTTTGATACCATCTCCCATTCACATCTACTCTGCCACCTCTCCAACCTTAATCTTTCCACTAATACTCTTACCTGGTTCTCCAGCTACCTCTCTGACAGATCCCAGGCTGTCAGATGGAAGAACTCTACCTCCTCCTTCTTACCTACTCCTACTGGCGTTCCTCAGGGATCCATTCTCGGTCCCTTACTTTTCAGCATCTTCATAAACAACCTTCACACTGCTCTCCCTGACACTTCAGTCATCCAATATGCTGATGACTCTACCTTAGTCTGCGCTGCCCCCAGCTTTACTGAACTTCTCTCTAAAACTCAAACAGCTTTTTCCACTACAGAAAACTGGATACACCAAAACCACCTCTCCCTCAACTCCAATAAATCCAAAATACTATTTTTCCTCCCTTCCAAGACTTCTTCCTTGGACAAAAACTCTTTCAACATCCTCAGCCAAGCTAACACTCCAATTGAAGTGGTCCCCTATGCTAAACTACTTGGCATAACCATAGACGAACATCTTAAATTTGACCTCCACATTCAACAAAATATAAAAAAAACCCACCAAAAACTAGGCATGCTCTACAGGAATAATATATTTATTTCCAAATCCTCCAGGCAAACCTTAGCTACCTGCTTCCTCCTACCCTCTCTACTTTATGGAGCCCCTCTCCTAACTAATCTGTCTGCCTCCCTCACCTCTAAACTTGAAGCTTGCTATAATAAAATCTCTAAATTCGCCACCAAATCCAAAAACTCAACCCACCACTGCCTCTCCCTTCAATCTTTAAACTGGCTAGAACTCCCAAACCACCTCGACTATCTCCAACTAACAACCAATCATAGATTAATATTCTACCCAGAAAAATGCCCTGCTCTATCCAACATCCTCCCCCCTTACATTCCCAACTGATCTCTAAGATCTGAACACCAAAATCTAATCTCCATCCCCAGGCCAAAACATCCCGCTGGTCAACATCTTCTATCCTTCTCTCTAGGTAGGAAATGGAACTCTCTCCCTCCTTCTCTTAGAACCATACCAAACTCAGACTACTTCAAAACCCAACTTTTCTCACACCTATCTTCAAAATGGAAATGTTCTTGCTTTCATCCTACTTAATCCCAAGGTTCCCCTAGACTAAGCCCCTGTACTCCTGCATCTTTATATACTCAAACTCTAGCTATGTTTTTAGCAGGCTCTAACTTCACTGTATGGATGACAATATTGAATAGTTAGCAAAAAAAAAAAAAAAAAAAAAAAAAAATATTTTGACTAATTTTTAACTTTTGCTGTGTCCTATTAATTCTTGCAGTGTATTGTAAATTTGCATTTTTCAATGTTCTTACTGTGTCTACATTCTATTGTAAATATGCATTTTAAAATATTCTTACTGTGACTACTTTCTATTGTAATTTGAATTTGCAGTGTCTTACTTTGTTTTCTTGCCGTTTGTATTATGTTTCGTATTCTTCTTAAACATTGCATTGATTGTACTGCCTTTGGAGCTTTTCTCCCCGGGCCTCCACTGAAAATGGGTTCTTCTTGACCCAGTGGACTTCCCCGGTAATCAAACTGAAATAAATAAAATAAATAAAATGTCCTATAATTGTGTAATGCTATAGTGTAATAAACTAGTTAGGTAGGAGTTCTATTCCCACACATGGCAAGTGTGGATGTTTGTGTATGTGTTCGTTTGTCTGTGTAGGGAAAATGCTTCTGAGGCCATTCACAGTTACTACAACCTCCAGTGACCTTCTTTGGCAAGTCTGCTGATGTCATTCACTTTGAAATACACCTTTGGGGAAGAAGTAATCTAGTAATCTCCATGGAGCATCCTACAACTGTGTAATGCTCTAGTGTGAAAAACTAGTTAGGTAGGGGTTCTATTCCCAGACATAGCAAGTGTGGTTGTTTGTATGTGTTTGTTCATCTGTGTAGGGAGCAATGCTTTTGAGGCCATTCACAGTCACTACAACTTCCAGTGTCCATCTTTGGCAAGCCTGCTGATGACATTCACTTTGAAATACACCTTTGGGGAATACGTAATCTAGTAATCTCCATGGAGCATCCTACAACTGTGTAATGCTCTAGTGTGAAAAACTAGTTAGGTATGAGGTCTATTCCCAGACATAGCAAGTGTGGTTGTTTGTGTGTGTTTGTTCATCTGTGTAGGAAGCAATGCTTTTGAGGCCATTCACAGTCACTACAACTTCCAGTGTCAATCTTTGGCAAGCCTGCTGATGACATTCACTTTGAAATACACCTTTGGGGAAGAAGTAATCTAATAATCTCCATGGAGCATCCTACAACTGTGTAATGCTCTAGTGTGAAAAACTAGTTAGGTAGGAGTTCTATTCCTAGACATAGCAAGTGTGGTTGTTTGTGTGTGTTTGTTCATCTGTGTAGGGAGCAATGCTTTTGAGGCCACTCACAGTCACTACAACTTCCAGTGTCCATCTTTGGCAAGTCTGCTGATGACATTCACTTTGAACTACACCTTTGGAGAAGGGGTAGCTCAATAATCTCCGTGGTGCATCCAATGATTGCATAATGCTGTAGTGTGATAAACTAGGTAGGAGTTCTATGCCCAGACATGACAGTTGTGAAACTCTGTGTTTGGTAGTGTGTGTGTAGGGATCAATGTTTTTTTTTGGCCATTCACAGTCACTACGCACACCCACAAGTAGAGCATTGATAACTGTGCAGTAACAGAGACCTGATCCAAGCCTCCAGAGAGCACCCTTGCAATACCAGGTACAGCTCTTACCACACCTGTTGGCCACCAAAACAGGACCAAAACAATAAAGGTGGAAGAGTGTCCATATTCACCAAGGATATTCACACCACCAGGCTACTTGTCCAACAGAATGTGTCTGAAATAACCCTGGTGCAACTAACAGTAGGTTGGACTGCATTCCAAATTGTATAGCTTGCTACAGATCGCCCACCATGCCCCATGATTCCCACTACAGCCTTTGAAACATACTGTGAAATATTATGATACATACAAACACCCTAATACTGGGTGAGTTACACTACCCTGCCATTAACTGGGAAAACTTCTTGTGTACCAGCACGTGTGCCCAACGGTTCTTGGAAGTCATAATTCCCAATGCCCTGGATCAAGTAACCCATCGGTCCACCAGGGGCTCAAATATCCTAGACCTGGTCATTGCCAACATGGGACATCAATGCTCTAGACCTATGGTCACCCCTTTGGTGGTCAGGTATGCCCATGGGCTAATCACCCTTAACATCAACATCCCTCCCCCACACCCTAGTAAGGACACCCCTGTAAAACCCATCTCCAAAGCCAATATCATGCTACACATGTCAGATGTGACTAACATCATGACACCCATGCAGAAGGGAACTGAAATAACAACTGCTGAATCATACATGAAGGCACTGTATGCGCACATCCACTCATGCATGAATCATGCCATTCAATATTGAACCAAGATACTCCCCATCCAAGAAAAGGATGCCAATGTGGTGGCCCCCTGCCATAACTATACTGAAAACAAAAGGAAGAAACTCTTGAAGAAATGGGGGACTTTCCAGGATGAAAAATTCTCCCTTATCAGCTACAGTAAGAGGCAAAGACCCCTTATAACATCCACTAAGGCTAATTACGAACATAATATAGCCACAGATGCCAAAGACAACTGCAAGCCATTCCATAGCTATGTGAGGAATCTAAATGGCAATGCTAAGAACTGCTGTGGGCTATAACAGGATGGTACTAAATCTACTCCTCCCAGGGATATTGCCAGTATCTTGGCAGATTGATTCAGTGCCAACTGCACCCCCATCCCAACCCTCAAAGGGCCCATGTCAACATGGATAGATTGCCATATGCTGGTAATAATGGCCACATAGGTTAAAACCACACTCTACAGAGCTATGACAACAGCAGCCATGGGACCGTCAACATCCCGGGCTGTGTACTACATGAGCTACAAACTGCACTTGCACCTCACCTACGTGCCTTGTCTAATCATAGCCACACCTCAGGCTTCATGCCCACTGAGTGGTGCACAGCTACAGGTATCCCAGTCCATAAGGGGAGATCCATCTTGGATTCTGGGAACTGCAGCCCCAGCAGTATGATGTGCCTGCTCTGCAAGGCCATGGAATGTATTATCATGGAAATTAAAACACAGGCTTTGGCAACCTGCAAACACTGGACCCTAACCAGATTTCATTTGTGAAGGGCCAATCATGTCACCTCAACCTGAATGACAACTGTGAATCCATCTCCAGAGCCGTGGATGAGGGTAAGGTGGTTCACACAGCCTATCTGAACCTCGCTGAGCCCTTCGACACCATCCCCCAGTCTGGAGTCATGGATAAATGTATCAAGCTGGCCATTAATCCCAATGTCACCGATTGGCTGCCAACTGCTGTAGTGATACAACCCACACTGTAAATGTAGGTGACATCAACCCAGGCCCCAGACAAGTGACAGTTGGAGTACCTTAGGGTTCAGTCCTGGCACCACCCTTGTTCTTCATCTACTGCTCTGAAGTACAGTCCAACAGTAAGGGACAATGGCAAACAAAGGTCGCAGATGACTGCACACTGGGAGCCAATATTGAATCCCCACATGATGTGGATATTCTACAGAAGGTTCCTTACAGAAAACCATGCTTGGTTCCTGAGCCATGGTCTCTAGATCAATGCCAAGAAATATATAGTTATCCCCATTGGGAAGGGACATGTACCTGTGAAGTACCACATAGGTGGCAGTATACTAAACACCTAAAGTGTGATAACAGACTTAGGGACACAGGTGGACAGTGGTCTCACCTTTGTTAACTACATCACCACAACAGTCAGGAACCCACTTATGTGGCACACCTCCCACTAAGGGCTTTGCATCTAGGAAAAGGAGCCCATTGTCCCACTGTAGGCATCTCTCAGTAAAACCAGTGCAGACTACAATGGCCTGTTACATATGCACCTCACAAGACATTTGCAACAAGTAGAGAAGCTGCAGACATACCTAACAAAATGACCACAGGCCAAAACCAGATACCCTATGCTGACCAACTGAAAATAATCCAGCTATACTATGTCACATATTGTGTTCTCAGAGGTGATCTCTGCTTAACATACCATGCCATGTCAAGCCCACAGATGTTGGACATGCTACACTTAGAGAATTCCAAACCCTCACAGCCACATGCTCCAGGGATCCATTTCCTGTCATCACAACGAACAATACATACAGGAGGGATGTGTCCCTGACCCAGAAACTCCCCAGACTCTGGAATAGACTACCCATACATGTCAAGCAGAGTGCCTCTTTGGCCCTCTTCAAAAGGAACCTGGATAATTGGATGGGAGATAGGACATTTACCCCGGGGATCATGTCAGCTTCCCTGCTAGACAAGGGTGCAGGGAAGTATATATTGTGGGAAGTCATAGCTAGAGAATTGTCATGTCTAGGCATGTATAGGCTCTAGGGCTGATCGCCTAGTATCAACGTATAACTCTATGAACCTATTAACTACACTTTCCATTGCTCAACCTTGGCAAGGTTGCTGATGTCATTCACTTTGAAATACACCCTTGGGGGAAGGAGTAGCCTCCTAATCTCTGTGGTGTGTCCTGTAAATGTATAATTCCGTAGTGTGATATACTAGTTTAGTAGGGGCTCTATTCCCAGACATGGCAAGTGTGGATGTGTGTGTGTGTTTGTCTGTGTAGGGAGCAATGCTTTTGAGGCCATTCACATTCACTACAACCTCCATTGCCCTTCTTTGGCAAGCCTGCTAATGTGATTCACTTTGAAATACACCTTTGGGGAAGGAAGAGTCCAGTAATCTCTGTGGCATGTCCTAAAACTGTGTAATGCTGTGGTGTGATATATTAGCTAGGTAGGGGTTCTATTCCCAGACATGGCAAGTGTGAATGTGTGTGTGTGTTTGTCTGTGTAGGGCGCAATGCTTTAGAGGCCATTCACTACAACCTCCATTGCCCTTCTTTGGCAAACCTGATGATGTCATTCACTTTGAAATACACCTTTGGTGAAAGAGTAGCCCAGTAATGTCTGTGGTGTGTCCCAAAACTGTGTAATGATGTAGTGTGATGTACTACTTAGGTAGGAGTTCTAATCCCAGACATGGCAACTGTGAGACTTGGTGTGTCTGTATTTCTCATTTGTATTCTGTGTGGAGGTGGCTTTGAGTGTATAACACTGTAGTGTGTTTTGCAAATTTCTTATATGGTGGGCCTATTATATGTCACAATGTCCACCTTACAAGGATAACAGATGTCAAATAGCAGAGAGGCTGGGGTTGGCAATCCACACCACTACATGTGACATCAAGGCCTGGTGAATAATTTAGGCAACTCTTGTATTACCCGGAGAACACTCTAAACCCATGTATCATACACAAACACACTTGGCTAGGCAACAACCACATTGTTGGTAGTCCCCTGCATATTGCCCACAGAGGTAGTCCCCTGCATATTGCCCACAGATAGTAACCATGGTGTGATTGCAGCAGACTACAGAGGGCATGACACCCTGTCTCATCACAACAATAGGCACATAATTGCATACAGTACTCCTTCACTATGTTCCCCACTGGACACCTGCAACAACTGTAGTGCCATCAAATGTAACCCACAAAGGACATACCATGGCCTAAACACATGCCCTGTATGGACAGATGCCACTGACACCATGAAACACCTGTATCATGCTGTCAATGTAGGTGCAGGGTCAACCTGGTGTCCATTGCCAGTTCCCACCACATGAGGCCAGGAATGGCACATCTGATGATAACAATCTGTGTACACAACATGCCCCAGACACTCCAGGCACATTTCCACATATCACAGAACATGCATGTGGGATGTATGCACATCCCAGAGACCGTCCATGTCATGGACTACAGCACACATACATGGCAAGTATTACACAGCACTGGCCACCCAAAATAGTAACCCATATGACTGGATGGTGAATACAATACCCACCTGTGTGGGCCAATCCAGACACTACACCCCTGAGCCACACTGCAGACCATTGTCATGTGGCCTGATGCCAAGGTATACCCTTTACCTATCCTTGTACAGCCTTCTGACACAGTCAACCACTACACACCTAAGAAGCAATGCACCCATGCATGTCAGTACTGGCAACCTGTGTCTGTGTGTGTGTGTGTGTGTGTGTGTGTGTGTGTGTGTGTGTGTGTGTGTGTGTGTGTGTGTGGAGTATAAGGTTTTCAACCCCATTTGCACTCACTACACCTCCCATTGGCCTACTGAAGTATGCCATCTTGATGTCAGACACCTTCACATACCCTTTACTCATATATCATCCTGATAACCCCTGTGGTGCATGTGATACCTGTGTATTACTGTATTGTGGCAAACTAGCTAGGTAGGAAGTCTAATCCTGACCCTGCCAACTGTGTTAATGTGTGTGAGTCCCTGAGAGAGTGTGGCTGTGTCAAAGTTGAAACCTGTTCATGTGGACAGGCACGTGTACTATACCTACCATATCCCTCCTATATCACTGTTGTAGATGTCACTCACCATCAGATATACCTTTGGACAACTCCCCAACATGTAAGCTCTGTGGTGCATGCAATAACTGCATAGACATGTGATAGCAATACATAGTCAGGCAGGGGTTTGAAACCCCATACTGGTAAGTGTGTGACACAAACATGCTTAGGTTTTACTCTCCTACCCTCTCCCTATCTTACTTTGTTTCTGTCTGTCTCTCTCACTCCTTCACTGGTGGATGTGGAGAAGTACACCTGCTTTGCTTAGGCAGCAGCTTGTGTTATGTAAGTGATGCTCATGATCAGCTGATGGCCTCTGCATGAATTGCAGTCCCGCACTAGCTGATTGCATGTGGAACAGCTGTGGTAACATTCTCATAGCCAATTGCATGGAAACACACTCCTATATCTAGGAACATCATGTGGATGTTGCGCCTTTTCATGCACTGTGAGCAGTAACTCATGTTGGTGTTTGGCAAACAGCATCACAAATGGTATTGGGATATACCTCTAACAACATACACTGTGGAGACAGGCCAACAAACAGGAGGGGGATGTGCCAGACATGACTACAGAATGTAAGTGTTGCTCTTCTGCATTTGGAGTAATGTTGGTTTAACAGGGTGTGTGTGGATATGGCTGGTCTGCATTATGTAATACCTGTCATGACAGTGTTATGTGTTTGAGGAAATACCCACCAGTAGGGTGATCTGCAGACTGGGCAGTGTTTGGAGTCTTATGTTTCCTGTGTTACTCACAGATCACCTATCTTAGAACTGCAGAAGCATAGTCTGAGGTTTGCAGTCAGTACATGGTGACAGCCATGAGAGTTAATGACTTCATATCCCTCATAGGACAGATGTCACAACAAACCCTGTTACAACAGTAAATGTATGAGGCTATCACAGCAACATGCCAATACTGGCCAGCCACAAGTCTGTCAACCTTTGCACATATGTCATGCAGTAAGAGGTGCATATGTTCTGTACACCATTATTTATTGACATCATATCTGATAACAAGCCAGCCAGATATCAGACTGCTAGACATGTTATGTATAGTAGGGGTTATTTCTGAAGACATAACCTTGGCATTCTGCAGTTGTCTGTACAGTAGTGGGGTCTGTGTACTTATAGTGATTGTCAACAGTATGTGTACCGTGAATATGTACCCTGGCCTGTGTACAGACTGTGGTAGATGTCATTGTTCTTGGTTCTGTTCTATCTGATGTTACATGCTGCTCCAGTGTATGGTACCATATTGGCTCACATATGTAGGGCCAAACACACACATGTCCCATACCACAAACAGGCATTGGACCACACTGTGTTGTGACCCAGTTTATGTAGGGTTACTGTGTGAGTGGCACATATGAAGATGGTGTTTATCAGACAGTCCATATAGTGTCATATTAAGTAAGCTTGCATACCATATGTGGCTGCGGCTGTGTTCACATTGGTTGTGGGTATGCCCTTTCTCACAGGTGTCTATTACTCTGTGCTGTGACATGCCTGTAGACCCTGCTATATTTGCAGGTACATGTGCTATATTTGCAGGTACATGTGTTTTCCCCCATAAAAAATGTAGGCCATTGTTGTGGCAGTCTGCCTGTAGTTTGCACAGTGCTTTGTTACATGCCTAGCAGCTTAGTGTAATTACCCAATGTGATGTTATGTCCAGATATTTGCAAGACATACTTCTGCCAGACCATCATAACAGTTGTGTATTTCTGACAAAGTAGTGGGATTCTGTACAGCTGTATGTCACTAACTACTGTGTAGTATGTGGCCATGTGACCTCTGCACCACCAGTTATTATGTGTCAGGACAGACAGGCGTTTGTGAATGTATAAACTGTGTGGGCATATGTATTCCAGTATTTACATGATATACCCATGTACATGGCTGTTAACATCCACATTGTCAGGCTTGGTCCACATGTCTCGCACGAAGTGGATCTGTGTATACCTCTGGACTGACCAGAGAGTGCCATATTGTCCGCATATATTGGTCATATCTCTGCTGTAGTCCACAGGATCATTACTGTCCTATTAGTGGTACTGTACTATGATGTCCTTAGGATGTCTGTCAGTAACCGATGGCGTACATGTCAATAGCAGATGTGACCTCCCACACACAACATGTCTGTTAAGAAAACCCCTGTTACAGTAGCAACAGTCTACATATATACCTGCAATACATACATGACATCCCCTTGCACTAACAGGTTGAGACTACTGGTGCTGAGGTAGGACTCCACTCCATGTTCTGGACATATGGTAAAAATATATATATATATATATATATATATCTAAAATCTATATAGATATATAGACATATACATATCTACATACATATATGGATATATATATATATATATATATATATATATATATATATATATATATATATATATACATACATATATATATATATCTACCAAGAAATGAACTTCGTGACAATAACAGCATTCAAAAAATAGTAAATCACACCAACAACTCTTGTAGTACTTTAGCACTTTCATCTTATTTATTATCAAGACTTCTTCAGAAAGACATGTTTCATAACTATGAGCAACCATTTTCACTTCCTTTAAATACATTAGTTTTAGCAGGCCATTTAAATTAACAACAGTTCCTTTCCAGTAGTAAAGTGTGAACAGGCAGGGTGCTGTGTGCATTTTCATTAACATTACATTTACAGTTACATAAGGTAAATTGGTCAGACGGTAATAGCCTTGTGGTGCCGTATGCATACTAATAGGGATCGTGTGCAAAAAGGGATTGTGTGCAAAAAAGGGATTGTGTGCAAAAGCAAAAAAAAAAAAAAAATGTAAAAATATGGGGGAACCGGGAAGGATGAGAGTCATGCTGTAATAATTCTAATATAAACACATAACTTATGAGTTCCTGCCACCAAAGGTAAGTAAAGAAGGGCACGGAGAAAGGAGGAGGAGTTAGGTAGAGAGTCCTACTGTGCTTGGGTATCAGTGTGTGTGTAGAGAAATGTGTGAGTATGCCACCTAATGGGGGAGTGGGAGGAATGCAGTGTGGACTTGAGGGGGGGCTGTTAGGGGGCCGCCAATGACAAGGAGTATGGAGCATATGAATAATAGAGTGTCCCAGAAGTCTGTCAGTGCGGATGGTACCGCCCATGGGCTGGTTCGGATGGTATCACCCCTTGAATGGCTGTGTGAAAAGTGAGACCAGGGGGTTGTTGGTGTTGTCAGCGGGGGCTAGCCTGGTGACTGGGAAGATGTGTGTAGGGGGTAGGGGGAGGCAAAAGTCAGAGAGAGAGAGAGAGAGAGAGAGAGAGAGAGAGAGAGGAAACACATTATATTCACTTGCACAGTTGTAAATCCATAAACACATTAAATCCACTTGCACAAGTCTTCAAACTCTCTTGCACAATTCTTCAAACCCTATGACATTTCAATCTCTAACCCGCATTCCTCCCACTCCCCCATCAGGTGGCATACCCACACATTTCTTTACACACACACTGATACCCAAGCATAGTAGGATTCTCTACCTGACTCCTCCACCTTTCTCTGTGCCCTTCTTTACTTACCTTTGGAGGCAGGGACTCATAAGTTACGTGTTTATATTAGAATTATCACAGCATGACTTTCATCCTTCCCGGTTCCCCCATATTTTTAATACATTTTTTTTTTTTTTGCTTTTGCACACAATCCCTTTTTGCACACAATCCCTTTTTTTGCACACAATCCCTTTTTGCACACAATCCCTATTAGTATGCACACGGCACCACAAGGCTATGAGTGTCTGACCAATTTACCTTATGTAACTGCGATTGTAATGTTAATGAAAATGCACACAGCACCCTGCCTGTTCACACTTTACTACTTGAAAGGAACTGTTGTTAATTTAAATGGCCTGCTAGAACTAATGTATTTAAAGGAAATGAAAATAGTTGCTCATAGTTATGAAACATGTCTTTCTGAAGAAGTCTTGATAATAAATAAGACGAAAGCGCTAAAGTACTACAAGAGTTGTTGGTGTGATTTACTATTTTTTGAATGCTGTTATTGTCACGAAGTTCATTTCTTAGTTAAAATTTCTTCTCTTCGTTCAATTTTTTTTTGAGTGCGGTTAATTTTAGTTGTGTATATATATATATATATATATATTTATTTATATATACATATACAAATATATATATATATATATATATATATATATATATATATATATATGTACATCTATATATATATATATATATATATATATATATATATATATATATATATATATGTATATATATATATATATATATATACACACACATATGCATATATATATATATATAGATATATATAGATATATATTTATATATGCACATATAGTTATGGATATCTACATATATATCGGCATAAATAGGTATATCTATTTAGATATATATGCACATATAGTTATAGATATCTACATATATATCAATATAAATAGGTATATCTGTACATATATGATGTATATATATATATATATATATATATATATATATATATATATATATATATATATATATATATATATATGTATACACAGAGAGATCTATAAATTGCCATATATATGATGCACTATACAGATGTGTATAAATACATATATATGAATATATATGTGTATGCACATTTAGACATATATCTACATATGTATATGTATATATCCATATCCTTGTCATGTGTAAACATAACTGTTGTGTATACCTTCCCAGATGTATCACACCGTATGTATCTGATATGCGTACATTTAGATATAACAACATATGTGATGCAGCAGTAATATCACTAACAGGTTTTACACAATTGTAGAAGTCACAGCAATTGTTCAATACTATTCATTATGTGTACTGACAGATATATTGGAAAAACAACTGTCTTCACAGCTGTCATGGCTAACTGTTGTGACTATAGTGTACAAGGTCCTGGGTTCAAGACCTACAAGGGCTGTTTATTTTGTTGCTGGGCAGAACAAGGACTGCTGGATACAGAGTGGTTAAGGCAGTTTTGAGCTGCTTTAAGCACGTTTGTGTGAAGCTCAGCGGTGCTAAGCTACAGTAAAATGTACGGCCGCTTACACCATGTAGGCTTCGCTTGCCAGTGTGCAACTCTTCTTAGCTGTTATATTGCAACAATGCTGACACCTGCTAAGCCTGGCTCAGCCATGGTAACCAGTGCTCACATCCCAGTCTGATATAGCAGGGTAATGACATCTGTAATAAGTGGATGTAATGCCATGTACAAAACATGCATCTATGTGCCATCATTACAGTAGCAAGGGGTGTTAGTGTCATGTCTGGGACACTCAAGTATATAAGACCTATACATCACTGTTATTCATGAGAATGTGTTACATACATGGCCAGTATCCCAGGTTATGTGCTGTCCACTGGCATGTAGTGTATCATGACGTTACTACTGTTGACAGTGCTTTCCCAAGCAAGAGTAGATTGCTAATTATAGCACTGCAAGAAACACCCCTGCATGCATAGATGGACTCTGAGTCCTCAGTGTCGTGTTCCTGGTGTGTGAGCTGTGTCACAGTATATATCCCCTACTGCATAATGATCTGACATGTGGAAATTAAATATAGACTACTGTCTGTACAGCACATGTCAGTGAGGGCTGCCAACATGTAGTAATGGCATACATATTGGTGTCAGATGTCTATCTGTCGACACATTCATCCTACTGCATAGCTAGTTGGCAAGCTGATGTCTGTCAGTCCCTGTACAGATGTGCAGATGCCAGGTATCCAGCTTGGTTACGTACAGGTAACCTATGCTTGACTGACACTGACATGTCTGCCCAGCTGTGTTATAACTGGCATAGATAGGACACAACACCCTGTACGCACCACATGCCACAGGTACCTCAACTACACTACCACAGTCAACAGAACATGCTTGGGTACAGGTCTCCGACACAGACACTAACCATGTTTTGTAATACATGTTGCATACATGTCAACTGGATCACCTCACTGGCCATTTGCAGGAGGCACCCAGAAGATTGGCTGATGCATGTCACTTTCACCCTGAGTGTTACCACAGTGGTGTCTGTAGATAGATTGCCTGCTGGCACATGGCAGGTGGCATGATACCACTGTACACACATTCCCTCACATTTTCTATCACTCCATGGACAATAGCCAGGTACACACCTATGACCATCTGCAGCAACGCACCCCAGTACTGACAAATGTGTATGTGTGCATTACTGAGGCTATCAGTGTCTGTGTGTTAGTACACCTGTAATTGGGAATACCATGAGGGCCTTAACACCCACCGCAACACCCATTGCCACAGTTAGATGTGGCTGCTGCTGTACCAGACATTACATGTACCCTGTTACGCTCCTCTCCATAAAGGCTATCCGAGACTTGCAGTACCAGCACAACACTGTTGTACAAATGGGTTGAAAGGCATGGGATACCCACTGAGTTCTGGCAAGTGTGTGTATGTGTGCATGTGTGTATATCTGTAGAGTACAGTTTTCCAAGGTCACATACTCCTATTACAATATGCATTGTCACACAGTATTATATATAGTGATGTTGCTGCCCATAGGAGAAGCATGACAATGCATCACCCTACTATGCCTGTGGCATGTGCATTACATGTATATCCCTGTAGTACCACTGTTGGGATGGACAATGGGTTATATTGCAGTCCTGGTCAATGTGTGATGGTGCATATGTCAGAGTGTCATCATGGGTGCCAGTGTGTACAATATCCACAGTGTGGTGTGGGTGTTGTGTACACTGTCATTACACCATAGTACCCCTGGTACATGTCCCATGTACTACTGTATAGTCACCACTGTCACCATCAACTATACAGGTAACTGATAACACAATCCAGACCAGTTATACATGTGCTGTGTGCAGCCTACCGTTAACACATTGGACATACTGACTAGTTAGATAGCACTGATAGGCCCAGGTCTCCCTGATGTGTGTCTTCCTGTTATGTGTCTGTTAATGTGTATATGATGGTATGTCACATTATGTATTGTCCATATACAACCATTACATCCCCCATTACCATACTGTACATGCCTTGGGATGTTCTGCATGTAAAATGTAACCTGGAACACACCTCATCCTAAACGCTATTTAGTGTGTGCAATGAAAGCCACACACATCAGTAGCACTACATACCTCGATAGGGGTCTAGTCCCAGTGTTTCCAAGTAAGAGTGTGTGTGTGTGTATGTGGAGGGATCTACTTCCGATTGCTGATTATACATGTCCTAGGTGGTCACCTGTCCATGTGGCACAGGCAGTAACTGTTATACAGACCTGTGATGTGTTCAACTGTACCCAGGATATATCACAGCCATGGAGTCACCACAATGCCATATCCCTTGTGAGATATGACTGCAGGCCATCCTCCTGCTGACACATGTACACCTACAACACAAATGGATAACATTATGGAGACACAATGTTACTAACAGCTATAATACATCATGGCTGGACAGCTACACTACCTGACATGTAAGCATTAAACATTACTGCTGATAACATGTTACACAGCAGCACATTGGTACACTGTAGTCACCGTGTGCATCAGAACCATATTAGCTTGTCCCTGCATCGATGTTATGGATGACAGGGATGTGGAACAGGTATGATCATATGCACAGGGTGTGCTGTTGGTTTGCCAGAGACTGAGGGTGGTGTTTGACACCATGTTTGTGGGTGAGGGGTGTAGTTTGGTGATATGGGTGTGGTGATGTGGTGTGTGTAGGTATGGGGTTGCCCTAGGTGTGTTTGTATAGTGTGTGGGTATGCATGCACACAGTTCTGCCATGTGGCTTCCCTATACAGGTGTTTCTTGGACAGCTGCAGACCATACCTGGCAGGGTGTGCAGTTCACCACCTCTGGCCATGGCCACATGGACTGTGTCTGCCAGGGGTTCCATGGGCACATCCAGGTACAGGCCTCAATGTACTACTCTCCCCTGACGATGACATATGTCTGCTGGAACCAGGTCCCTCCTTGGACTGGTCAGGGCCATGTGCACATGGCCTGCTGTGATGTGGACAGTGTCCCCCCATGCAGTTCTAGGGCTGGTCCTGCCATTACGGGAGCAGCTTGGTGTCCTTGCATGTCCATGTCAACAGCCAGCTTTTGGTGTTGCTGGCTTACGTCCATGCAGCCATCGCCCCACTTCCACCACATGTTCTAGCACAGACAAACCACGGTCGATGAGGCCCACCATCTCACCCAACCATCTATCCATGACCTCGGTATAATCATGGAGGGCACCTGCAAGTTCATGGAAGTTGTCGCTTACAGATAAGAGAGCAGCCCTCTGCAGCCTCAGACCCTGTCTGGTGTACAGTTCCATACATGCCTGTGCCCCCATGACAGTCTGAAATATGCGTCTGGTGGTACCAGTTGTGGCACTTCTGCCAGGGGCATGATGACCAGTGGCCCTCCCACGAGCACCCCAGTACATCTGCCTATGTCATACCCTGCTGGATATCTGGCTATGTCTGCTGTGTCCAGACATAGCAGGCATAGATAACACACTCTCCTGTCCACTGCCACCAACCTCCAAACTGTCCCTCTGCTATGGCCACTGGTGATGGCGTGACTGTGTGCGGGTTTGGGGTGGATAACAGGGGGATGTCAAACGATGGTGCAGTTTCAGCCTCTGACAACCCAGCCTGTGCCTCAACAGTCCTATCATCATTTTCAGTGTCTTTATGGGCACCAACATCAGATTGCATGCAGGAGGGACCCTGACCCACCTCGCCACCTATGAGGGGAAAACAAGAAATGCTCTTGCCTGTACGGCATTGCATAACAATACACACACACACACACACACACACACACACACACACACACACACACACACACACACACACACACACACACACACACCCTGAAATTCCACCATAATACCTACCTGTCCCTGAGTTTACAGACAGTCCCAAGTTTATTCACGTAAGTTCCCCATCCTGCATCACACTTGGTAACATACATTCATTAATACCACCCATTAATGTATCATTCTTCTAAACGCCTAGACAAGTGATCACAACACAAGACCTGTTACTCCATTACCTCCTTGACTTGATTGGAGTAGGTTTTACAAGGCCTCACTGCTGTCATCCAGTGTTCACCCTGGGTATGTCCGGACATCATGAGCATTGCCCCCATATATTAGGGGCTACTATGTTCACTCCATAATGTCACACACTGGAGAGTCATATGTAAGTATTGCTCAGAAGATGCAAGATCTGCTGCTCAATCAACTTATTATTTGGACAACAGTAATTTATGGATACACTCCCTGGTGTTGTCTGTAATTCCCCAATGCATCTGTAGTGCTGCATACGTGGGTAGTCATCCACCTTTCTGCTGATTGCAATTTTAACAATATACCTGGTATGTAGTTTCCCTCCCAATGCATGTTCCATGCTACAGACCTTATTATTATACATATCAGACAAGTATTCCTGGCGTTTCTTGTGTCAGTCCATGTCCATGTACTGCACGATTCCAAAGGGAAGTACTGATGTATGAACAACCCCACAATCACACATGTGCATACATGGACAGCCACACAAACACACACACATGCACACTCACATCCTACATGCATCAACCCCCCTTCACTCCACCAGATTGCACTGACAGACAAAATACCCCCCACTATGCACACACACACCCCTACAGGTGAGGTTGCACAAAGATAGTACACACAGACCTCCCATTACCCATCTGTCACCATGCATAACATATGGTACTCAACCGCATGCAGTGCAGCTAAGGTCAATCCATGCTAGCAACAGTATACATATGTGTGATGCATGGGTTGTGTTAGCAGGTGATGCCCCTTCCCCTGGAAAACACTACACCCATGTATACAGTATTGTTGTGCACCTGTTCTGCACCCTGCCATGTACTGTGCACCATACCTCACAGGTGTACACACCATTGCTGAATGTGTAATACTGTGTCAGTTATGTCTGCTCTAATGCTCATAGCACCTATGTGTTTGTCCGACACATACCTGGGATGATATGTGGACAAATGTCATTTTTGAATGCCTGATGTCTGATTTACAGATCTCAACATCAGCGGTGCATGCATGACCAATATGATACTATTAAACTGACAACCGCCACAACTTACCGTGGCTATGGGGAGTGTACACACCCTTATTGATATGACACCCTCTTCCTTAATATGCCATGGGACCACATCACTACATATGGTAACATTACATGAGCCTGGTATGTGACATATGTCCTGTACATTCAAATGCAGTGTCTAACAAATGTGTTAGGTGTGCTGATGCTGACTGAGATGCATACACTTCGTGGTTGCATATGTGTGCATGCCCTTATCATGACGGTTTCTTGCACCTACTGTTAAGTGTACTACAGCAGTCACTATTCCTGGCAGGGTTAGGGGTATACTAGCATGGGCCATCTGCATTTGTCAGTATATGGTCAGTCTGCCCTACATATGTCCCCCAACTCTGCATGATTGCAAGGTCAACTCATGTGCACATCCCTTGGAGTTCACACACTGCTGTCACTATTGCTGTGGAGTCAGGGTTACATCTGCCACAGTTCCTGAACCTGACTGTGTGTAGATACAGCCATTCGTAGCATCCTTAGGATCCCTGCTGCAGTGCACTGGTGTGTCGTGATGACACCCCCTCCCCACCTTCAGCCTTTTTGCAGATGCTTGACAACTATGGCCAGTTTGCAGTGTCCCAAACACTGGACAACACGTGTAGCAGCCTAGTCCCAGATAATGAATGGCAAACACACAGATGTACACTGGCACTGGCACAGTACAGATGGGGATGGTGGACCTGAGGTGGGTGAGGCATTGGTTGTGCAGCATGTGTATCTTACATGATACTGTCTGTAGGTTTCCAAAGTGGTCACGGTACACCAGTACACATTGCAAAGCATGACTTTTGGGAACCTCTTCTGTTATGCATACACTACCTGTAGAGAGGCCTGACTGATGTTTCCTGTGGTACAACTGTCAGCTCAGATTATCCTAACCAATAGTCCACATGCTTGCAGAGTCCAGGCAATTGCTGACACAGGTACTGCACAGCCAGTACTTGCTAGACATTCCTGCAACCTCATCAGTGTTATGGCATGTTACTGAGCAGCCTGCATGACCAGTTTGCTACATGTGACATAATTTGTCTTGCATGGCCATCTGTTTATTTCCTACATTATTCCTGTCCCATACATCCTTTAGATCTGTAACAGTTGCCATTGTAATACTGGTATATACACTGTTGTAGCACTGTATAAGGGTAAAGTTTCACACGTCCCAATTGTAGGCCATTTGTCCCACCATTATATTCATCCCCGAGGACAGATTTTGCAATGACAAGATGTTAGTTATATTGCAAGTGTCTGACATACCCTTTAGTTACACCATCATGGTCACCACTGTGATGCAGTGCAGTTAACAGCAACAATAAGTGAACATGTACGACATGCATTATGGGTAGGTGTTTTAGATGTGTGCATGGAATATATCATAGCCATTACATGACCAGTGTATTGGCAAGCATGAACATAAACCATACTCACCAGATACAGACACCAGCTACAGACAACTGCCTTAGTGGTATACCAGAGGGACCTACATAACAGTGTGACAGATGTGATGTCAGTAGCCACAGCTGTGGCACTGGTACATGGTGAGTGCAGCATTGCATTACATCAACATTACAAGTCCAGAATACTACAGCTTATGCACATCTGTTTATTACTATTACGCAGCAACAAACTATATACATGTCAGCTCACATATGCATTATCTACCTGTACAGATGTGGATGGATATGCAACAGTGGTTTACTAATGTGCCATGTGGCCTTACGTGCATGCTCCTTGGCCAGTGTGTGGGTAGCACCCACCTCCATTATGATCTCCGCCAGTTGTTGTGTGTGGGTAGGCAGGTGCCACGAGGCTGGCATGGAGCTCCTCAACAATGTTGGGGGGATGGATGACATGACCCCCCCTGTTGCGAGGTGATCCCCCCAGACTGCAGCAGCATGCTGGGGGGCATTGCAAAGCAGGTCGCTGCAATGATGCCGAACCTGCTCATAACTTTGGTTATGCAGGCCGACCTCATTGACCCTGTAGACTAGATTGTTCCACAGGGCGGTCCGCTCCTGCTGCTCATGGGCTGTCCTTTCAAACAGCACCTGGTAGTGCTGTACCAGGTGGTTAATGATGACCTCATTTTCCTTCGCTGAATAGACTGGTAATCTGCCGTGTGACATCTTGCCTGAAAGACATCAAGATGGAAACAGGTCTGAGCAGCTCATACAGCAAGGTTCTTAATACACATTTCTGCCTTCTCCCCACCATATCTGCAACAACAAACTGTTCACACAACTCAATAGGTATGGCTACAGCTTACCTACCACTGGAACATGTATTGTACCATGCTTTGTGCTATGTGTTTGTAGCCATGTTCTCTGTGTGGACACTATCATTGCTGGCCTGTTATGGACAATGTCACCTGCATGCCATTGTAAGGGCCACTATGGTTCCTCATATGTATGTGGTCTGGTTGCTATGTGATTGCTGCACATCTGTCGTTATGTGTTATTGGGTATATCTATGCATGCTGTTGGACATGATCCGGGAATGTGTGGACTATTACTATCCACATATGTTCTATAACAATGACACAATAGCATGTTTAGGGAATAGTTGCCAGCAGAACCACCTCTCCCACCTCATCTGGCCATGTTACCAGGCCACATCACATGTGGGACCCTTTCCTAGGGCCTCCTCATCTACTGGTCCTGCACTACCTTCAGGTGGAACTACCTCAGGGGATGGTGTCCCCCCAGGGGCACATACAGACACGATTCTGTCACCCGAGGTCAGGTCCAGGGTCTGTTGCATAGGGAACTCCACAGAGACTTGGGGGATGGTCTACAGCACCTTGAGGCCCTAAGTACACAATCACAGGATCCACATGCTTCTCCCGCTCAGCCTCTAGCCCAGGAAACTTCAGAACCGTGCAGCAGCTGTTGTGACTTGCAATGGCTGGGGGCCTTGTTCCCATTATTTCCATATGGGGGCTCATGGGGCTTCCACATCACAGGTGACACCCACCATCCAGGGTGTTTACCCACCACATGTGTCATATACCACCCCTGTAGGCCATCCTCTCTATCAACCAGCCCAAACTACCTCCACAAATATATCTGCTATCCTTCCCCAAAATCCCATTCCCATCTTCACAGACAAGGGCAATGTGGTCCAAACAAGGGGTTCACATGTCACATAACCATCCATGCTGCACATACTTACTGCTGTATATATATATATATATATATATATATATATATATATATATATATATATATGTGTGTGTGTGTGTGTGTGTGTGTGTGTGTGTGTATTGATATGTCTGATGTTACCTCACACATAGCATGTAGCACTGTGATGCAAATATAGGGGACATATTTATATACATATGTGTGTGTGTTTGTATATATGTAGACACACAAACACACACACACACACACACATATATATATATATATATATATATATGTATATATATATATATATATATATGTGTGTGTGTGTGTGTGTGTATGCGCGCGTGTGTGTAGATATATATTATGTTGCATATATGTGTTTATATATATATATATATATATATATATATATATATATATATATATATATACATATAGGTATCTGTATATCTGTAGACATACATGTATATAGATATATATATATATATATATATATATATATATATATATATATATCTATATATACACACACACACAAACACACACAGACACACATACATACATACCTATATATATATACATATATATATCTATATATATATATATATATATATATATATATATATATATTATATATAGATATATATGGGGTAAATTCACACATCAGGTCCACGATCTCTAACTCTCCTTCCTGCACAGCTGCACTGTTCTGCCTTGCTACAACACAGAGAGGTCCCACATATGGACACAGCCTAACATTAGGGGGGTACATATATATATATATATATATATATATATATATATATATATATATATATATATATATAGGGACAGTTTTCAGGTAAGCTTATTACACACCTATGGCATTTCAGCATGCTACATTAAATATTAACATGAGTGTCCTGCAAGTGGTGGGCTCTGGAATCCATGTGTCCATCATTATGGCATTACTTCCACCACCAGTTATTGGCCACAGTAATATACATGCTTTCCATTACACAACACACACTCTGATGGCTTACATCTTGTCAGTCAGTGCTGCTCTGCACAGTTGACAGGTATGGCCCACTACCCACAGGGACAGACTCTACTGTCCATAGCAGTTGTTCAGCTGAACATTCTTACTACAACACCTGCTGGCACATATAAATAATTCCACATCATCTATCCCATAATTATGGATCAAGTTCTACAGTCAATTACATGCATATATACTTCTCATACCTGCTGTGGGAATGATGTCTGTTCTGGATAGTTTGCTTGTATGTTTTTTGTTTCCTTTACCTTGGCCATTAGCCTGTCTGATTTCTTTCTTTCTTAGTTTGTTTGTTTGTTTCTCTCTCTCTCTCACTCTCTCTCACTCTCTCCAGTAAATGAATTGAACTGCTTTGAATAGATTGCAGCATGGATTTTGTAGGTGATGCACATGATCAGGTGATGGCCTCTGCACCAATCAGTGTCCTCCACTTGCTACCTGCATGCAGCTTGCTGTGTAGTACTTTAAATTACCAATGTCATGACAACCCACTACTATAAATCCCTACAGCAGGTGGGTGTGGTCCCGCTACCTTTCCTGTATGGTGGACATCCTTCCTTTGTGTAGGCAGCAGTGTTACAGATAGCAGGTAACAATACCTCTTACAAGAGAACTTTCATACTCAGAAAACCATGAAAACAAACACCTCCAATTCTCCAAAATAGTAACTTTGAATACACTGGAACACAACACAAACAGTGAATTGTTTGATGAATCTTTTTAATTCTGGTACCTCGGCCTTCGCCTTCTCCTGGAATACACTTTAGCAGATCAAACAACACCCCTTTTATACCACATCCAATTGAGTGATTCATTCACCCTGCTTAAACACTTTATCAATTAACTCAACCATAAGGTTTCATTTTAAAATTTCCGACTTCATTCTTATGATGATTTCTAACTTCATTGAGTATAATACCAACTGCATTGCATGAAAGTATGGTAAATCCTAAACATAAGAACATTCTACTGACATTCAATCCAATATAAATACTTTTCATAAGTAGCATACATTTCATATATATTCTTAAAATGATATAACACTTGCTATAAATGCCTATTACATGCAAACATTACAAATAAACACTGAATTCATGTGCATAAAATTCATTCTGGAAAAGTTTTTTTAAAATTTTCAATTTTAAATTTCCATATTCATACCATTTGGAAACAATGTTTTATAATTGAGAATAAACCTGGATTCCATTTCTGATAATTTATCATGAAAAACTGCCTTATTACCAAAATTACTAGGTTTCCCCAACACACAAAAAATAAATCCCTCAGGAACCCCCTTATGTTGCTGACAAAAATGTTTGGCCACAGGACTTTCTATTTTTTATGTTTTATGTCTCCCAAATGTTCAAGAATTCTGAGTTTGACCCTTCTACTTGTTTGGCCTATATACCACCTCTGTTTCACACAACCACATCCTATGATGTATACTACCCCTGTGGAATTGCAATCGTAGTATTCTAAGGCCCTATACACTACATTATTGATTTTTGTGCCATCCAAGCTTTTAACCCTGGGACACACCTTCCAATTTCCACACCTAAAAGTTCCCTTTCTAATGTTCTCCTTGTATGTATTCCTAACATTTAATATTTCCTTCAAATTGGAATACCTACTATAAGAAAAGGTAACTTTAGATGGAAAGAGTTTTCACACCTTATCTCCAGTGATAATGGGCCACAACTTCATTACTGACTCCCTTAGTATACTAGAAAATTGTGAATATTTGGTACAAGTTATCACTAGGCCTCTCATCCTCTGAGCTAATCAACTGTGTACCTGGGTTTTCATTCACATTTCTTCGAATCCTCCTGATAGTCCCCCTTAAACCCAATTCTTGTTCCACCTTGACTCTAGCCATTCTAATTTTTTCACTGGAATAACCCCTTTCCTTGAGTTTCCTTTCAACATTATTAAATTCATTATAAATCCTTCTCTTTTCAGAAGTATTAACACCAATACGTTTGAATTCTCCGAATGGTAAAGAGTCAAGGAGATGGTCACTATGCATGCTTGAAGCATGCAAAAAATTTTCAGCTGCTGTACTCTTCTGAAAAGGTCTATACTGTATTTTGTTGTCCAAACCCAAATATATTTCAACGTCCAAATATTGAATACTTTTTACCACCGATCGTATAGGTAAAATCTAAACCCCATGTATTTTCCTTGATTCCTGAAACAAATTCTTCAAAATCTTTTGAATTACCCCTACACAAAAACAACAAATCATCAATGAATCTTACATATTTTATTACGTTGTTCTTAAAAAATTCCCGGGGGTAGATGAAACAATTTTCAAAATGGGCCATAAACAGGATTACATATAAGGGCGCAAATGCTGCCCCCATAGCCGTACCCTCCTTTTGTAAAAAATGTCTCCCTTCAAATTCAAAACAATTATGAGTCAGGCAGAATTCCAACAAATTGAGAATAAAATTGGTCCTAGGTCCTTCCCCCAACATTTTTCCTATGGCTTCCAAACCCCGATACTTATTGATGCTAGTGTATAAGGATTTTACATCAACGCTGGCCCAATAGAAGTCCTGCTCCCAATTAATGTCTCTTATCTTCATACACACATCCTTTGTGTTTTTTACATGGGATTGTACCCTATCTAAGTGACATTTTAGCATGGAATCCAGAAATATCCCAGTGTTTTGCAAATAAGCCCCTTTGCCAGAAACAATAGGATGACCTGGTGGGTTCCTGATATCCTTGTGTACCTTAGGAATAATAAAGAATCTAGCATTTTTGGGATTTTTAATGCAATGCAGTTGGTATTATACTCAATGAAGTTAGAAATCATCATAAGAATGAAGTCGGAAATTTTAAAATGAAACCTTATGGTTGAGTTAATTGATAAAGTGTTTAAGCAGGGTGAATGAATCACTCAATTGGATGTGGTATAAAAGGGGTGTTGTTTGATCTGTTAAAGTGTATTCCAGGAGAAGGCGAAGGCCAAGGTACCAGAATTAAAAAGATTCATCAAACAATTCACTGTTTGTGTTGTGTTCCAGTGTATTCAAACTTTCAGACTCAGGCCAGCTACATATCTGTATAAGGTTCCAGAACTACAGACAGAGTGTGAGTAGTGTTGTTATATGCATTGTATAGCACCAGTGTTACAGGGTTTGTGTGTACATACTAGTTTAACATGGCATGCAGTCTGTTTGCATAGCTCTTAACTCTGGGCCTATCCACATGATGGCCAGAGGTGTGCATGTTATGTTTTGTCTGTCTACCACACAGGTCTTGTATCAGATATATCACTGGCAGTGTGTGTGTGTGTTGAGTGCTATCAGTACACGGCTACATCCATTTGTGTTTCTGACTTCATATTCCTGACTAAGGGTATATTGCAGACTATCATATAACACCAGCAACTTGCTCAGT